>NC_090752.1:21740136-21831888 GCF_036898095.1 Palaemon carinicauda
GACCTGGCCTTTCATTAGAAGGGGCTAGCGTTCGATCCCAAGTATGAGGTAGAAATTTATTTCTATTTGAACACGATGTTGTGTTGATATTTATCCATATTGACTCATTAGGGGTAATTTGAATGAATTACTACCAATTGTGTCACGTGGTGGCCCGGGAAATTGGGTAAAACTCGCTGGTAAGAGACTGATGTCTCGCCAGGTAAATCCTCGTACAGCTGTTAGCGTCAGGTTCCAGTTTCTTTTATGGGCTCTCGTGACATGGTTGGTTTTGACCTGGCCTTTCATTAGAAGGGGCTAGCGTTCAATCCCAAGTATGAGGTAGAAATTTATTTCTATTTGAACACGATGTTGTGTTGATATTTATCCATATTGACTCATTAGGGGTAATTTGAATGAATTACTATCAATTGTGTCACGTGGTGGCCCGGGAAATTGGGTAAAACTCGCTGGTAAGAGACTGATGTCTCGCCAGGTAAATCCTCGGACAGCTGTTAGCGTCAGGTTCCAGTTTCTTTTATGGGCTCTCGTGACATGGTTGGTTTCAACCTGGCCTTTCATTAGAAGGGGCTAGCGTTCGATCCCAAGTATGAGGTAGAAATTTATTTCTATTTGAACACGATGTTGTGTTGATATTTATCCATATATATATATATATATATGTATATATATGCATATTTGTATATATATATATATATATATATATATATATATATATATATATATATATATATATATATGCATATGTATATACATATATGTATGTATATATATATACATATATATATATATATATATATATATATATATATATATATATATATATATATATTACTTATGGCACACTCTATGCCTTCTTTCCTTCCTGTGGGAGACATAATATCGTCTACAAATACCAGTGATTCTATTTCAATATTTCTTATCAATGTGATAATTTTTTACTAATGCTATTCACTTTGTCAATTGCGATACTGCATAGCTTGGGTCCATATATAGTTCCTTGTCTCACATTTCCTTCAATCTTTATATCTCCTGTTGTACCGGCTGGACAGTTGATGGCTGCTCTACCTTTTTCATTTATTTTTTTTAACTATTAGTGCTTCCTTCCATCCTATAATTTTTCCCACTTCTTTGATGCAATCCTTTAGGTCTAGCTTATCGAAGCACTTATATGCATCACAGAACCATACGTATGTCGACCCTCCCAAATAGCATTTTAGTCTATTACTGCATTTAGTGTTAGCAGATGATCGGCCGTAGATCTTCCTTCAATGCCTCTATACTGGAATCTGCTCATCTCTTCTTTGAATCTGTTCTTAATTTTTTTCCATCCTTATTTTCTCGTATATTTTACTAATTATGCTTATGATAAATATGCCTCTTTTATTTTCTAGTTCCATTTTATTTCCCTTTTTGTGAATTGAAAGTATCCACATCTCTTCCCACTCTTTAGGGATACATATACTTTCGTCAATTTCTGTTACGATCAGCATGAGACTTTCTATTATTTTTCCCCATCATTTTAATCACAACATTATTCCATCCTTGGCTGTCCGTTGTGTATTTGTCTTTCAGGCTTTTTACGATGGCTTCTACTTCTTGATAGGTTATTTTCTCTTCCTTGCTGGATCACACTCTGTCACTTTCTGACAGCCATTTATCAAACAAGTTGTTGATTTCTTCTGTCAGGGTCTCTCCTTCACTTTGGGGATTTTCTAGCTTAAATAAATCACTGTAGAATTTCTCATATTTTTTCTCTATTTCTTCAACATCCTCTATTATTTCTCCATCCTTCCCTCTGATTGCTGTACATTTGCAGGCATTTTTTCTATCTACTTTCTTCTTGAATTCCCAGAAGGCTGTGTTGTTCATACCTCCTTTTGCTTTGATCTCTTTTACTTGCTGGATTATTCTTAAACCTTCCTCTTTTTGTTTTTCTTCTTGTATGTATAGGTCTACGAGGCTCTCCTGTACTTTCATTCTTCTCTTGACCTTATTGTTTTCCTTTCCAAGATTAATCTAATTCTTTTTTTAAGGTTCTTTTAAGTTTCATTAATTTCCTTAATTCTTTGGACTTCTTGTTTTTTTCTGTTTGTCTCTCTTATACTACATTTTCTTAATATTTCTCGCACTTTTTCTTGCCATTCTGAATATTTCATTCTTACACCAACTTTTCCAACTTTTTCTTTGGCAATCTTTAAAAGTTCCTCTTATCTTTGTGAACTTTTAAATGGTTCCAGACTATTATGTATCTAACCTTTCTTTCTTTCATGTTTAGGATCAACCAATTCATTTCTAGTAGGATGGCACAGTGATCAGAATACACCATTTCTTTTGATATCCTGTAGGGTGTTATCACTTTCTCTTCATCAATTACCATGCTACTAATACCTTCCTCGTCTTCTTCTCTAACTAGAGCATAATCTATCACTGATTTCTTCTCTTTTTCAATTCTCGTCCAAGTCCTTCTGCATTTCCAGTTGCTATTTGCAAATATCATGTTGAACTCCTCTGCCAAATTTCTTAACATTTTGCCTGATTTTGAAATCTCATTACTATTGTTTTTCATTATGCTTCCTACTTTACAGTTGATGTCTCCCATTACAACTACTTTTTCTTCTCTGCTATTTGCTATCATTATTTCGTCTTTTATAGACTTGTACATATTTTCTAAATGGCTTGACTTTGTTTTATTTTCTTGTGGGGCATAAATTACTCCTAATCTAACTTTAGTCTTCCCATTATCAATTTTTACCCACTGAGACTCGTGACCCTGGTTTTCGCTTTTTATTTCCACCGTTACATTTTCCAATTCATTTTTTACTGTAATCAACACTCCTCCTCCGTTTGATTTTCTGTTATTATTAAAGATCCTATAACCAGCTATCTTCAAATTTTCTTCCTCCTTCAGATGGGTTTCTGTGATGCAAATAACAGTTGGTTTAACTTTTTCTATTATTTCCTCTATCGAGTCCAATTTTGATTCTGTGACCCTTATATTAATGTAATATATCTTGAAAGCTTTATAAAATTTTGCTTTCTTTGTTCCTCTCCTCTTTTTATTTCTTCTTTCTTCTTCCATTTTTACAGGCAACGGCCTGTTCTTCCTTGACCACCCTGTGGTATCATGTAATCCATTCCTAGGGCTGTGTTGGGGTTTCCCACTGCCCTTTCTGCCCACGTCAAGTTGTGTTGACTCGAGTTGTACGATTTTTCGTACCTTATCTCATGAATCAATCTCCCCATTTCCTCCATTCTTGAACTTAAAAAATTTATTTGGTTTTCCATACTTTTTTTTTTACTTGGACCGTTGCTTCCGTGATTCTTTACTTTTTCCTCCTTAGTATGTTTATACTATTCCTTGTTTCCTCTAACTTCTGATCTGGTTTCTTTATTTCTTATGTTGTAGTGTCTGAATGAGCATGTTTGGCCTCTTTTGCAGGCACCGTTCACATATCTCTGCATATTTTCAATCCATCTCTCACATAGTTTCTTTTGTTGCCCATTTTGTTATTTTTCCAGTGACTGTATTTGCACTCCTTACCTAACCTACACTTGCCTTCTTTGTAATACTTACACTGAATGTGCTTCCTCAATCCGTTTCTCTGAGGGTTATCTTCACCTCCCTGGCCGCGTCTATGGAGGAAGTCGCATGATCGACCTTTTTTACAGACTCCATTTCCAAAGAAAAAGCATATTTTGGGGTTTTTTCTTTCTGTTCTTTCTCTTTTTCATCTTTAATTGTTTCACCCTTGCTTTCTTCATTATTTACAACTGAATTTTCCCCCTCTGTTATCTCTGTTCTTTCTAAACTAGTTGCTCTTTCATTTGCCAATTCCTCTACTTTGCCCTCTATTACCAATTCTCTGTTGAGGATCCTCATATCCTCAATTTGGGACAATTGGTTCCCTATCGTTCGTTTATGGTCTGCAAGTTCACCTAGGCACAATTCTAGGCTTTCTTTATAGTTGTGGCAATCTTTTTTATGCCTTTCTATTTCCGCATCGCGTGAACTGATCTTGAAGCAGTCTTCTTCCAGCATTTTAGACATCAAATTTATGTGGCATACCATTTCCGATACTGACATTCTATTTTCTACCTTCTTGTATCTGTCCTTTCCGCCACATTTTCCCATCAGGAATTATTTTGTTTCCACTGAGCAGCCAGCACAAAACCAGAAAAGCCCATCAACCCTCTCGGTCATTTTGATCGTTTTGAGAAGCGTTTTTCGTTGGCTTTTTGTTGTGGTTGCTAAATTAATGCACTGGAGGCAGTACCACTCCTTGCAATTATCGCATTCTGCGCTTTCATCCTCCGGGCCTAACTCTAGAGTACAGCTGGCACATTGGTACGAATCACTACCCTCTCTCTGTGTGGACGTGACTATTGTTTCCTGCTCCACGTCTTCCCCAGACTTTCCTTCTATAATGTTCCTACTATCTTCTATGTCTATTAGTCTACTTTCTTGTGAGTCTTGGCTGTTATCCCATAGACTAATCAGACACGTCCGTCTTATCTTGGCTAGCTTCTTTCATTTTTCCCACAACTTAGATTATTCTACCCCTAGTTGTTGTGGTTTTGCACCCTACTTTATCGGCCATATTATTTAATTAACTTTTCTTTGCTGATGTCTTACCGTGTATTCTTAAATCAGTTATGCCGACCACGTGGGTTGCCTCGACTGAGAACACAAGATACTATCTTACCTTATTTCAATTTTCCCACGATTTTGACTTATTGCTTGAATTACTCGTTACTTCACTTTCAGTTTGAGTTGCACAATTCACACTATTTCTAGTTAATTTCTCACTAATTATCTTATTTTCCAGAGTACTAAACGACGTAAACACAGAGGCCAGGAAGTTGTGCTTTTTTAAGGTTCAGGTTCAGGTTCTCAATCACGAACACTCGCTCGTAGACACAACTACTCCTTTGTTACGCCTCTCGATACCTCTGCGTATGCACACTCGATCCTACACAATCTCAGCCATGTGTGGCTAACTTAACATTTTGATAAGATGAAAATCAATTCGTTTATCAAGTTCAATAATCGTCAAGGGAATTACCATTCAGTTAAACGAAGCATTTTTGTCATTACAGAGACTCGTTAGCTATGGTAAGCAGCTCTTCTGGGAGGACACTCCAAACTCAAACTATTATTCTCTAGTCTTGGTAATGCCATAGCTTCTGTACCATAGCCTTCCACTGTCTTAGGTTAGAGTTCTCTTGCCTGAGGGTACACTCGGGCCACACTATTCTATCATATTTCTCTTCCTCTTATTTTGTTTAGATTTTTAAAATTTATAAAGGAAATATTTTATTGTTACTGTTTTTAAAATATTTCATTTTTCCTTATTTCCTTTCCTCACTGGGCTATTTTCCCTGTTGGAGCCCCTGGGCTTATAGCAAACTGCTTTTCCAACTAGGGTTGTAGCTTAGCAAGTAATAATAATAATAATGATAATAATAATAATAATAATAATTGTGAAGAATTTTTCTTCACTCTTCTTCTTTCATTAGTACTATGGTGAAAAAAAAAAAATGATGGATAAAGTGGACTGTATAGTATACTTAATGTTGTTACTGACTATAAAGCCACTACGAAAGTCTTTTCGTAACAACTACCACTGCTCCCTTTACGGCTTCTAAGGAATAACGGGAGATACCTCTCCCCCAATAAACCATTTATTAGTATAACCGATATTCAATAGTACTACAGTCATAATCTCCCAACAATAGGACTACACTCTAAGTCCTTTCATCTACTGAGCAGTCCCTACTGACATGAACTCAGTTCATAAAATTCAATAACATACAACGAGACATGTTTGTCCCCCCCCCCCCTCTCTCTCTCTCTCTCTCTCTCTCTCTCTCTCTCTCTCTCTCTCTCTCTCTCTCTCTCTCTCTCTCTCTCTCTCTCTCGAGTACTCACGGGTATATTTTAGAGGACCTCAGTTTGTAGTCTCGTTTTCTATAAGTTGCACAAACTTTTTAGTATAAACACCTTGATGTAAGTAAGTATCAGATCAATTCTTAATTACCAACTATACATGAAAATAACAACATAAATCAATGGAGGATATCGAAACGCACTTGTTAAATTGTAGTCAAACTTACTTTAATAGCTAAAAGTTAAATCTAACATTAATGAGTGATTATGCAAATACACACTCAAGGGATTTATAAGGCAATGGCACTTTAACAAAATTACGACAAAGTTAAAAGAATAAGGGTAAATCACCACTTCTAGTCTTATGCACACACACAACCACCACCAACACGACACCCGATAACAGATCAGCTCAAAGTTTGAGCCTGAGGCCCTCAGCAAAAAGCTGTCTCCTTCGTCGTGCATTCAGATTTTATACGAAGAAAGAAGACAAGTTATACAATTGCAAGTATGTAAGACTGCCTACAAGATTTACATTAACTCCAAAAACTTGGAGCAAATTCAAAGATCAACTTAAAAACAAATTCAAAACACACAGTATGCAATTTTAAACATTTTTTTTAAATGTAATTAGCTGGTTGGTGGTGTATGACAAATATGATCATGGGTAACGTCACGCCCATACATCTATGGAGGAGCGCGAACTAGGTGAATCATAGGGCGAACACTGCTCGCGTTGTCTTCTAACCTTTGACCTCAACTAATGGATTCTCTGGCGAGATGTAAACAAGCTAGTAACGCCTTCAACTACTACCATACGCTGTACAACACATTCACTAGAAGTACATAAAAGAATATTATTAAAACTGAAACATCTATTAACGTTTTGTAGGCATGTTTTACGATGATTGACCATACGTAAAATGTAACATACTAAAACCATAGTCATGCATGAAACAAACAATAACGTAAGAGTGTCATTCTCTCGTAAGATGTGGTTCTTTAACTCTTATCATAATGTGCAACAAAACACATATTTCTACAAAATACGAAGACATGCAAATTTCGGTTCCATGAATAAAGACACAAATGCAATAACATAATTCCTGTTTGCAAATTACCCGACAAACGACAATTCTCAATTATAAATCAATCAATAACCTGTATGAACACGCAATACTAATAACCTTACGGTAAGAGGAAGATTATGGTTATACAGGTGCACACACAAAAATGTTATGTTAAATCGTTGTGAGAGGAATTTCTCACACGTATTTTAGGCTCTCTCCTAATACTGTGGCTACCCCTTAAACGTTCTCTCCTACATTAGGTTTTCTTTACCGAAACATCAGAAAAACTATTTTGAATCAACTAAACTTGTTGACAATAGTGTACGCCATGCTCGTGACGTCACAGCATAGATATGCACAGCAAAAGCCTTAGGGCTCGGCCAGACCAAGCGCGTTGAGCGGCGAGGTTAGCGGCATGACTAGGCGGCAAGCCAGCAACAAAATGTTGGGTGGCCACACCGGAACCGCCACACCTCTCTTGCCTCACTCCCAGCTGATAGCCTTCCTCGTAAACATGACGATGGTGTTTGAGTAGGAAATTACTTCCGATTGAAAATCGTTATTCTATTCTGAACTATAAATTACACACGAGTCTGGATTCACGATTTTAATAAACAGAGAAGGGAAAATAAGTTAATTTTGAAATTAATGTTGCCAGTCTCGTTTGTACGGCGACAGATTTAATGAATATCTGCATATTTCACAAGTCTTTAGATTCTTTGATGGCAACATCCTTCCTGGATTCAGACTTAAAAAAACAAACGTCGAACTATAGACAACCTCAATCTCTTTTTTTACCAACTATTATAATTGCTTCAGTTATGATAAAGTTCACGAAAAATCATTGTCCCTTTCATTCCAGAATTAACTAGCATTTGCATAAGATATATTGTTTAAATGTACATACGATTCTTTTCACATTTGAAATTTTCTCTATACCTTATATATATATATATATATATATATATATATATATATATATATATATATATATATATATATATATATATATATATATATATATATATATATATATATATATATAAACTAAATGGTGATTAAATAGGTTGCAAAGCACAAAAAAGAATAGGCCCACCCGCTATTTTCTTACCATCCATTTGCAGTTGATTGCCATAACTTCCATTTATTTATTCCATTTTTGCTCTCCGAAACACCTCCCAATAAATTGTTGATTAGTAATGGCTGGAAACGAACAATTGAACGCGTACCCCTTCAGGAACTGATGAAAAATGGCGTAATCTTGGGTGAAGACGCTCAAGCCGCCGCGATTTTTTAAAACATGAAACATAGTCTGGCGGCAACTGCAGCGGCTTAAGGCTTCCCGCGTCTCCTATCTGGCCACCTACATAAGATACTTGAGGTTTCAATTATCAGCTGGAACCTCTTGCCGCTAACCTCCCCGCTAGCCGCGCTTGGTCTGGCCGGGCCCTTAACCCGGCATATGGTGGTTCTTTCCTCAAACTATGTGTGTCGAGATAAAATATTAAACTGGTTTTGAATATAATTTTAATACTGCTGATTTGAATGCAGCTTTTTATTTCTTAATACCAATTAAGGTTTGTTAATTTTAAGATGTATGCCCATCGCACCAGCCCATTGTTAACTGATCATTAACTCATTAATTTTTAGCAAGCCAGAATAGGTAGGATTATTGTATATGTAAACTCCCTTAGAGCAGCAAGATTTCTCTAACTATTTTGTGCAAAATCCTGCCTCCTTTGCACTCCTTACAATAATATATTGCCCTGTCCTAAAGTCCCGAGATGGCACCTCCACTATGTTACTCATACACCATGACGCTTACCTGTTTTAAAAGGTGAAGAGAGGTGAACCTACTCGACCCTAGCGTCGATCCATTCGTTCGGAAGCTATTGTTGTGACCGACTGACCGACCTGGTCAGTGAATCTCTGCATCTCTGGTTCACCCCCCTTCCCCCCCCCCCTCCCAAAATACGACTCACACCAGGACCTGCGGCTGGAGATAGGGAAGGTAAGAGCCTGGGAGACTATCTACCAAAAGCGAGGATTCCAGGGGTGGGCCAGTCAAGGGCGCATTGTGCAGCTGTGCAACTATTTGGTTAACAGCCATTTGAGGAAAAGGGCTGGCTTCTGTAAGGAGCGCAGGTAAAAATACGTGGCCACTTAGTTTTCCCCCATTTTAAGCTTAGACTAATTTTTACTTAATTTAGGTTTCACTGGCTGTTACATATTTTGGGTTGTGTGTGGTGGGATTGTATGTACAGTTTTTACATATTTTTACTTCGAGATTAGCACAATCTCTGGGTCACAGGGACCATGCGTTCGACCCAATTTCAACTATTAACCATTGCAGAAGACCACGAGTCTAATCAACCATATTTTTATTGCATTTCTTTTTATTTCATTTTATGTTTATTAAGATGTCCGTTTCTTTAATATAAATTTATATAATATCTCAAAATTGGGTTAATTAAACCTCGTCGTATTTGTACTGCTCCATTTACTTGATTATGTCTATTATGAATATTTAATCTCGGGACAGTATACCCGATATTTTGAAAGAAGTAAGTAACTTTAAGTAAGTGTGTTAGCGAGTGACTTAGTATTGAAACTATCTGCTTCGAAGGTAAAGATCCATATCTTTAACTTTTACTTTACTTTACATCACTTCTCCTATTTTTTGCTGTCCAGCATCTCACTGGGGTCCCTAGGATGGAGCCAAAACAGAGCCTAAGAGTGTAGATGACCTTAGACCTGACAAAGCTAGAGTAGGCCATCAAATTACCTTTATTTCACGTGTGGAGTTTTCAGACCTCTGGACAGTGTACAATTTCCTTTTTTTTTTTTTTTTTTTTTTTTTTTTTTTTGCTTTTAAGATTGATAGTTAGTGAACTAAGTTAAAAATTATTAACAGGGTGTTTGTGCCTTGAGCGATAGTGCTCCTTATCCTCCCCTGATGATCTTTTAGGAACTTACATAGGGAGCTTTTCCTGGACTAACAAGTTCCCACCCAACACCAAAAAATCTCCACAATATTATTATTATTATTATTATTATTATTATTATTATTATTATTATTATTATTATTATTATTGTTATTATTATTATTATTATTATTATTATTATTATTATTATTATTATTATTATTATTAAATGCTAAGCTACAACCCTAGCTGGAAAAGCAGGATGCTAGAAGCCCAGGGGCCCCAACAGGGAAAATAGCCCAGTGAGGAAAGGAAATAGAGAAAAAGAAAATATTTTAAGTATAGTAACAACATTAAAATAAATATTTCCTATAAAACTATAAGAACTTTAACAAAACAAGAGGAAAAGAAACTAGATAGAAGTGTGCCCGAGTGTACCCTCAAGCATGAAAACTCTAACCCAAGACAGTGGAAGGCTATGGTACAGAGGTTATGGCATTACCCAAGACTAGAGAACAATGGTTTGATTTTGGAATGTCCTTCTCCTAGAAGAGCTGCTTACCATAGCTGAAGAGTCTCTTCTACCCTTACCAAGAGGAAAGTAGCCACTGAACAATTACAGTGCAGTAGTTAACCCCTTGGGAGAAGAAAATTTGTTTGGCAATATCAGTGTTACATGAGGACAGAGGAGAATCTGTAAAGAATAGGCCATACTATTCGGTGTCTGTGTAGGCAAAGGGAAAGAACCGTAACCAGAGAGAAGGGTCCTATGTAGTACTGTCTGGCCAGTCGAAGGACCCCATAACTTTCTAGCGGTAGTATCTCAACGGGCGGTTGGTGCCCAGGCCAACCTACTACCTAGGTAGTAATAATAATAATAATAATAATAATAATAATAATAATAATTGTGAAGAATTTTTCTTCACTCTTCTTCTTTCAATCGTACAGTATTTTTAGTTCTCCTAATAATACTGTAGCTACCCCTTAAACGTCCTCTCCTACATTAAGTTTTCTTTACCAAAATATTGGGAGGACTAATCTAAACTAAATAAACTTGTTGAGAGTAGCGTACGCAATGCTCGTGACGTCGCATCGTAGATACGCACACCAAGGGCCTTATCCCGGCGTATGTTGGTTCTTTTCTTAAAGTACATGGGTCAAGATTAAATTACTAAACGGATTTAGATATAATTCTCAAAGCTGCTGAATTAATACATCTTTTATTTCTCAATACCAATTAAGGTTTGTTAATATTAAGATGTTTGCCCAACGCACCAGCCCATTGCTAATTGATCATTAAACTATTAATTTTCAGCAAGCCAGAATAAGTAGGATTATTGTATATATAAACTCCCTTAGAGCAGCAAGATTTCTCTAGAGTATTTAGTACAAAATCCTGCCTCCTATGCACTCCTTGCAACAATATATTGCCCTGTCCTAAAGTCCCGATATGACACCTCAACTGGATTACTGTGCGCACCATGGCCGTCTCCTGTCTGGAAAGGTAAAGCGAGGTGATCCCTCTCAACTTTAACCTCAACCCATTCGTTCAGAAGCCGCCGTGACCGACTGACCAGCCCAGTCAGTGAACCTGTGCACCTCTGGCTCACTCCCACCCCTCTCTCCCAAAACTCGACTCATAGAGGAGTGCTGCCGGTCGGAGAGATAGAGAAGAAGAATAGCCTGGTATACCTTATTGCTAAAGTGAGAATTCTTGGGGTGAGTCAGTCAAGAGTGCAAAATGCCAACTTGTGCAACCAGGTCAACAGTCACCAAAGGGCAAAGGACAATCTTCAAAGGAGTGCAGGTACTACATGAGTGGCCACTTAGTTATTTCCCCATTCTTAGTTTAGACTAATTTTAACTTGAGTGGGGAACCTGGCTTTTACACACTTTGGACTGTGTGCGGTGGGATTGTGTGTATATATTTTTTTCGATATCATTTTTGCTTTTGAGACTAGCACAGTCTCTGGGTCACATGGGCCACGTGTCCGACCCAATCTTGATTATTGATTATTGCAGACCACGAGTCTAATCAATCATATTTTTATTTAATTTGCATTCCTTTTTTTATACCATTTTTGTGTTGTTAAGATGTCCGTTCATTTTAATGTAAATTTGTATAATAAATCAATATTAGGTTAATTAAACCTCCTTCGTATTTTTGCTCCCTCATTTATTTCAATGTGCAAATTATGAATATTTGATCACGGGACAGAATACCCAATATTTGAAAGAAGTAAGCCTAAGTAAGTCTATAAGTGGTTTCAGCGAGGAACTTTGTATTAATATATCTGCTTCGAAGGTAAAGATCCATATCTTTAAACTTTTAAACTGTACTTTACATCACTGCTCCCATTTTTGTTTTTGTCTCTAATTACATTAACGTAAGATACCTGTCCAGCATCTCACTGGGGTCACTGGGACGGAGTCGGAACAGAGCCTAAGAGTGAAATGACTATAGACCTGACAAAGCTAGAGTAGGCCATAAATTACTTTTATTTTCACGTGTGGAGTTCTCCGGCCTCTGGACAGTAAAATTTCCCCCTTTAGTATTTAAGAGTGATGGTTAGTAAACTGTGGCAGTAAAGCTATTAGCAGGGTGTTTGTGCCCCGAATGTAAGTGCTCATTATCCTCCCCTGTTGATCTTTGTGTAACTGCCGTAGGGAGACTTTCCCAGACTAAGTTCCCACTCAAACTTTTAGATAAAAATTCTCCACACGAGTGGTCCTTCGAACCGGATCTTTTACCTTTGACTTGTGAAGCATTAACGTAATCAATCAGCTTGATTAACCATACCGTAACTCGCTATATCACTTACCCACACGCACCAGCCAGTTTGTCGAATGTGTAATGCCCAGACTTTAATTGGGAAGAGAAATTTGTAATCATTATGATCTATTTGTATCGACCCCGTATTTAAGGAAAGAACTACGCAACCAGGTTGATTTGTTGCTTGAATGTTCTCTACAGAAAGACTAGAATTTGTCGTAGGAACTTTGCTTTGTCTCGAATCCGTTCACCCACGTTGTGGCGGTTTCCACTTATAGCCAGAAAGTTTTAAGCTACTTGAACTAAGGTTTTTGTTGTTCAGACACCCGTGTTTACTGCTCAACTAGAGCACCGTCGTACTCGTTCTGTCAATTAATTTTGCTAATTTAGCATCTAATTTGTAACATTTTTTACCTTGGTCTACCTTCCTTTGTGTCGTTTACCTTCCTTAACTAACCTTAACTTTCTAACTAACATTCCCCGTATACCTAGCATGTGTCCTTGTCCTACAGAGCGAATCGGTGCAACATAATTTTAAGTCTTCTTACAAGTAACGTAGAAACTTAATTTCACCAAGTCCGTTTCATTCCACGTGTTTGTTCCGAGATGGCGGATCTGGTTTACAACCCAAACTAAAGGGTGCGTAATTCTTGTTTACCGTACGTGTAGTACCTTTTAATTTCCTTTAGTGAGGAGATTTTTTTATTTTGTCCTTTAGCGAGGATATTTTAGTTTTTGTCCTTTAGCAAGGATATTTTTGTTTTACCACCACGTAAGGGAAATTTCATTTTTGTTTAGCCTCTACGAGAGTGCACTTTAATAATTAAGTCGTTGCCTCATGCGCCCATTTATTTTTTGAAATTCGCAGTCACCTCAGTGCGCCTGCAACTGTGAAATCGTCACAACAGTGTCAGCCTCGACCTGTTAACTTAACTTAAATTTTTGCATTCATAGGCCCAAGTGCTTTCTCACATGTTTTGCTTCTCATAAATAATTTTATTCAGTCAGTTATCGCCACATGCATATATAATTCCTTTGGTAAAAGTTTTGTCACGTGACCTGGGCATCGTCTGTTTTGTCGGGCCCGATCAGTTTGAAATTTTTAAAGTAAATTCACGATTTATATTTGTTTTCCCAATTAACTATTTTCCCTCATCATGAGTAATTATGAATGTTAATTTATCACGCTTACAAATTTTGTAAAGTTTCATTTTCACGTCCCTTTGAAAATTCAGTTTTCCTTTGTTTGCTTTAACGAATCCATTCATCAAACGTGGTCAATCCAAGATGGCGGACTTCACCTTTAACGTAAACAACCCTCCACCGCCTAAGGCGGAGACGCTCAGCCCAGAGGAGATTAACGCTAGGCTTAAGGAACAGGAGTTTACATTCACCTTTGTTTGTGAGGACGCAGACCTAGCACTTCATGCTCTCGCGTCAGCAGATTTTCCCAACATGGGTCCTGAAGCCGTAGCTCATTTTAAAACTGAAATTGGTAAAGTAAGAGATGATCTTAGTAATTACAAAAGTTTTTGGAGAGGTCATTACGACCATCCCATTGTTAAATTAAATTATTCCTTGCTTGCTGCCGGCTCAAGTAAAGTTGAAATTGCTTTTAATAGCCACATGGCTCATCCTAATTTAATAATTAAACCTAATCAATCTTCAACAAGGGTGACACCTTCAGTGACACGTCCCTTTGTGAATGCCATTAACGTTCCCCTAATTTATACTTCTAATGTCTCGGCAGTCAAGCACAATGATCATAATTTTGTCTCAATTCCCCAACCCGTAAAATCTTCACATTCCAGTACTATGTTGCCAACACGGCATACGATTAGTGAGTTTGTGTCAGTCCCACCTGCTCCGTCCTCATCTCCAAACCTTAAGCCGCCAGCGTTTGATTGCCCTCAACCCACTATGTCTTTACCGCCGGTGATAGTGTGTCCCGGGAGAGAAACCCTTCTCAGTCTTAACATGGACCCCCAAAATGGTAGCGGAAATACCACCCAACTTAACCGTGTGCGTGATGGCCAGCAAAAGCCTGTACCGGTAAATTCAATCATTAAAACCGTACCATCCCATGGACCAGTGCTCACGTTCCCTGATTGTCCTATTCTTAAGCCCGTAACTTCCGCTCCAACCCGTGTTAACGTTAAAATATCCACGTCAGGATTAGAAACCCGCTCTCACAACGAGCCGCGTGAATGCAACCTTAAGACTTTAGCAGTCAAAAGGGAACCCTTTGCATTGACGGCGGATTTAACGAAGGTCACACATGTAGACCTAGCACCGGAGCTTAGAGCGTGTTTACAATTCACCTTGCTTGAGGATAACGGTACATTGAACGTCATTCATTATTTTCATTCAGTTATACACGACGTAACTTTAAACTTTTATTGTTTTTGCCAAGTCGTACAGCAGCATTTTAATAATAATATTAATAATAATAATAATTGTAGAAATTCTTTCCACGCTTTATTTTAGTCACCCCCGTTATTCCATTTTTTATTTTTTTGTTTGTTATTTTTTGGGTTTTACGCATCTCTTTTTTCTTTTGTTTCCTTTGTAACCTTCATTATTATACCCTTAAATATTCATTGCTGCTAACATGTCCATCATTCCCCTGTAATGCTTTACCTTTCATCACCTCATTCCTCTGTAGATGATTTTCTCTCATTTCGTGAGCTCACAGTACATTGCTCTGACGATGCAACCGACTGTCGACAATTTTCAAAGACAGCGCTTGGTTGCGTTCTGTTCCAAATGCTCTTGAAGCTTTGGATGTTTAACCACAATTGGTTTGTATTTAAGTAACTCTTTAATTTACGTAACTCATTGATCTTAGCTTACTGCTATTTACATCTCAGTACCTATTTATGAGTCTGTTTAGCTAGGATTGTTTCCTGTGTTATTGAACATCACTAAACAGCACTTAATTTTTTTGTATGTATATTAATTTTTATAAACCAGACAGTAGGATTTCTTTATAATTACTTTTCCCTGGAGTTTCAAGAATGATCCTTGTATTTATAAAAAGTACCCTTCAGCAAACCACGTACTCATGGAAATTTGAAGAAGAAGTACCCTTCAGCAAACCACGTACTCATGGAAATTTGAAGAAGAAGCACCCTTCAGCAAACCACGTACTCATGGAAATTTGAAGAAGAAGACTCGACCGGCTCGAACCAGCTCAGCGGCGGGAGGTAGAAGCGTGCGAGCGGCCCCACTTAAAAACCAGGAAGCGTGGGAGACGAACGTAGGCATAGCCCCTTCAACTTGGACGCCGCTTAAACTTAGGCGTCGCTTCAAGTACCTGTTGATCAACCAATTACTAACCAACAGTATGTCTTGCTTTGTGCCATTATTCAGAAGATAGGCTTACGAAGACAAAACACGTCAGTGCAGAAGTGAAGATGCACCGTGTTGTTAACAGTTTACAAGGCGCTTCCACTCCAACGTCTACAATCAACCCTCAAGAGCGTGAGTACTAATTAACGGTGCTCAACCTTGGCCAAGGAACTGTCCCCCCCTTTTTTTTCTAGCCTTTATTTAACGATGTGCACATTTAGCTAGGAAGTCATGTTCAAACTGTTTGGTTTAATCATTCGTGGTGTGTCCATTACTATAAGTTGTGTTCCCGTTCCCCTCTAACAAGTTTGTAATTTTTGCCTGAGAGGAATGTGTTCAAAGTAATGAGTAGAACATTTGGTATTATTTCAGTCACCATTTTTACTTTCATTGGTTGATTAGTTATTTGATTATTGATTCACGATTTAATTGATTTGACCATTTTCTTGGCATTTTTCATTTTTCATATGCCATGCGGTCTTTATCCAAATTTCAATTAGGTAGTTTTGCTGTTTTTTCCTGTGTCAGTTAGGTGAAAATTCCTGTTGTACTCTATGGAAATAAACGCCATTTTTAGGTTAAAATTCTTAACTGTTTTTAACTTGGCCTTTACATTTTGAAATGACTAAATGAGTTATCACATGAGGTGAGATATGACTTAAGGGTAAGTTTATATTTACGTCAATCTAAAGCTATCGGTGTCAATCCTTTATTGTAATGTTCTACGGTATTACCTCCCGGTGGTCCTTAGGACGTTTTGACTTTTACAGTACTGCTCCCCCTAACTCTTTGTGAAACTGTCGTTAACGTAACTGATTCAGTCCAACCACACTTGATTGGGATTTACTATTCTGCACCCTGGAGAAGCATCTGAACATCAAGGTGATATCGGTACCGACAGTCCTGGTATAGAATAATCTTTGGACTTAAACGTGTGTAGGGAAAGCAAACCGTCTTTGTTGCGGTTCTCTAGTTTGTCAAGTGTGAGAGTGTTGGCGCTCTATCCTTCATGCTCGGGTCCGGAAATCAGAAACGGGGAGGCCTTTCCCGGAATTATTTCCCTCACTTAAATAAATAACACTGGTCCTTCGAACCGGATCTGACACCATTGATTTGTGGAATAATGAAATTTTAAACATTATAAATTCATTTGTAGCGTTTTTGCTATATAAACATCACCCACTTAAGTCGTACTTCAAAACCTCACACACTAGCCAATTTGTAGAATGATTAAGCCCAGACCTTGATAGGTAACGAGATGTACGGTGTTTTAGGACGTAATTTATGGTAACCTTTGATGAATAAAGGCATCTGTGTAACCAAGCGTTTTAGCCAGGAAGTTCTACCCTGAAGGAGAACTCAGGTTTTATTTTTATTTGTTCGGATCATCGGTTTATGTTGCACGTTTTTCGTATGTACTGTGAGCTTTGGAGCTGCTATTTTGATCTGTTCGTTTTTTCTTCTTAACCATTGATTTGTTTTCACGCTTTGGTTTACTGTTCCCCGTTATAGGTAGGCTACCTTTATCCTTGTCCTTTGTACCCCTCTCGGTGACCGTTTGTCTGTAACATTCTCTCTGCCGTGTGTTATTTAAGTTTGACTTTGTTTGTCTGCATAATTTGTTTTTTGTGGACCTTCTGTACCATCGTACACGTGGTCATCCCAAGATGGCGGCCAAAGACATTCACATTAAACTCCCACAGCAGGCTGTGGAGATGCCGGCTACTTTAGACCTTAATGCTTGTGTTGAAGAGCAAACGCAGGAGTTCAGATTCATTTACGAAGAGGCAAACATATCTCTGAAAGCTGTTTCCTCAATAGATTTTGCCTGTGCAACCCCTGAGGGTTTAAAGCACTGTAAAAACAAAGTAAGTAGAGTTCTTGCAGAACTTAGGGACTTTAAAACTTTGTGGAAACCTCATTGGAACAACCCCACTGTCCTGTCTAGTTATACCGATCTTGTCAGTTTGTTAACTGATGCAGAAACGATGCACCTTCAACATGTAACACAGGGGAAAATCAACCCTTCAAATCCCCCTCAAGCACCTAACGCTAACCCTCAGTTTGTATGTGTCTCAGTCGATGCAGATCCTGATCCCCCTCCCTTCGATGGTCGTAGAGATTGTTGGTCCGGCTGGTGGAGTGTGTTTCGCCAGACGGTACATGAAAACTCCAAGTACTCTCCCACAGAAAAATACAAGATTTTGTTGCGTACCCTTGAGGGACTGGCGCGTAAACTTCTCAGTGACCAAGTGTGGACAGAGGGTCTGTATGAAAGATCGATAGACAGTCTTAAGCGAGAGTATGAATACCCTGTTCTGACTAAACACCTCATGATAAATAAATTTTATAAAACATCCTCCCCTAATGATGATAGTGATGATCTCCATCGTTTCCTCATGGAATGGGACAACACGGAAACTGAATGTGTACAACTAACTGGGTCGTCTTTACCAGAGTAATGTTAGAGCTGTTTTCACTAGTAAGCTCAGACTCTTCCACCTAGGTATAGTTTACCGATATTACAATCGCGAGGAAGTAACCTTGGCCGAAATGAAAAGGGCCCTGTATGCTCATACTCGCATGAAGGAAATGATGAAGCTCATGACCAGCCCTGACGACGGCCCCAAACCTAATACCTGTGATAAACCCGCGCGAGCCAACCGTTACGGAAACTTACGCTCTTACGGTAAATCACTTAACCAGCCTAGACCTCCTTCCTCCAACGTGAACAAGCATGTACCTAAACTTAAAGTTAATAACAGGCCTGTCCGGTCTGTGGATCTACAAACGACTACTAGTCGATCAAATGGATGGCCTATCACTGGCCCCAGTAACGGGACCGCTAGAGGTAAATGTATTTTTTGTGGCAATAGTGACCACGTGCAATCCAAATGTTCCCATTTCCCCGATTCAAGAAGTAGGATATCAAAGTTGCGAGAAATGAATCGTTGCACAAAATTTTTTCCACTCAATACTTTGCCAGCAATTGCAATGCAACCATTGCTTGCCTTAACTGTCAGCAGGCTCATAAATTGCCTGTATGCCCAAATATCCTTGCCGTATCCAACCACTTCATCCAACTCATTAGTGGGTTTGCTAACAACACCCCTAACTCCCAACCCCTTAGACCTCCCATTAATAACCTCCCTAACATGCAACCCATTAGACCTCCCATTAATAACCCCCCTGACATGCAACCCTTTATCCCTCCCAGTATCAATACCCCAGCAGTAAACCTCAATCACATTGCTTGTATCCGCAACAAAACCGCGAGTGTTGAGCCTAATGACCTTGCCCCAGTCACATTACCGACTTTCAATGCCGAATTAGTCTCCGGTAAATTTAAACACTCCACAAGAGTTTTTCTAGATTGTGGGGCACAACGTATCTTTGTGCACCCAAATGTTGTTGAATCATTAAATCTTAAACCTGTTGGACAGATGGTGTTCCAGCTTAACTCATCTAACTGTACCGAACCCCCTAAGAGTTCCGATCTAGTACAATTTAATATGAAAATCGGCAGACAGAGACATAAGATTGTGGCTATTGTTAGTGCCAATTTAGGTAAAGGCATCAATACGCCAGGTTACACCCATACTGTCCGTACGCTAGAAGCTAATGGAATTCGGCTCGTGGATCAACGTCCCGATGATAGTGCTGATGGTATTGAGATCATTTTCGGTGCCGATTATGATTATCTTCCCAGGCTCCTCAAGCGTACCCATAATATCCAAGGTGTAAACCTGTTTAGCACTCCCGCCGGTTACGTGGTATGGGGAGAGTTGCCTGATTGGTCACGTCCTAACGTGGACCCAAGAGATGTCAGCGCAGTCACAATTACCATTAACCGAATTGATGTCGACTCGCCTATGACTATAAACCTGCCTCTTGAAAACCTTTGGAAACTTGACACCATTGGTATCACTAAAGAACCCTTCAGCCATCTTGAAGAAAAAGCAGTTGATCTCTTCAAGAGAACTACTCAAAACAAAACCGGAAAGTATGTTGTTCAGCTACCTTTCAAGAGTGATAAGCGTCCCGCTTCAAATTATGCTAGAGCCTTTGCCAAACTCATGTCAGTCAAAAAATCAAAGAACCCCTAATTGGTTACTGATTACCGTAAGATTCTGGATGAGTATCTTAAAGAAAACTTTATTGAGCCTGTCTCCTTAGGCACCCCTGTTGATAGAAAAGTACATTATTTACCACATCATCCCGTAGTTAAGAATTCAGCCACCACCCCTATACGTATTGTCTTCAACGCTTCATCCAGGTAGAACCCAAATTCACTTTCTCTGAACGATTCTCTGTACACAGGACCCAATCTTGTATCGAAGATTCAATCGATGATTTTAATGTTCCACGAGAAGCCCTTTGGTTTAACTGCAGATATTTCCAAGGCATTCCTTCGCATAGAGATTGTCCCAGAACAGAGAGACTTCTGTCGCTTTCTTTTCATTGAAGATCCAGAAATGATAAGGATCGTCGCATATCGATTTAAAGTCGTTCTGTTTGGCGCCACCTCGAGCCCCTACTTGCTTAACCAAACTATCCAACATCATTTGGACAGTCAGTCCAGTAGACTGGCGTCGACACTCAAAACCAGTTTCTATATTGATAACTTTCAACGCTGTTATGTCGACCCCAAAGACATTCTGAGTGAGAGGCCACTCATTGAGGCACTTATGTTAAAGGCTAACATGCCGTTACCCAAATGGATGACTAATGCCCCTCTTAATGGCAATTTCACAGAAAGAGGCATTCATGATTACCTCGGTCTTGAATGGGATACTGTTAATGATACCTTGAATGTTAAATTACCCCCTGAATTAGAGATAAGTCATTCCCACATCAACACTAAAAGAAAGGTCGTGTCCTTGTTCTCTTCCATTTATGACCCTATTGGTCTTATTTCGCCTGTTACAATTCTAGGCAAACACTTCATTCAAAAACTGTGGATGACTGACAAGGGCTGGGACACCCCTATTAACCCTGAGCAAGTTCAAGAACTGAGTGATATCATCAAAAGGTACAAAGGTCTTGAACAAATTAAAGTCCCTCGTAATGCACATGATGGCAGTCAACCAGCATTGCACATTTTTGCCGATGCTTTCAAGCTCGCTTTCGGAGTAGCTGCTTATATAGTCACCCAGGAAGGTAATTCTTGCCTCCTTACGGCTAAAGCCCGAGTCACCCCAAAACGCATGCTGGAAATGGATGAAAGTTTAACCATTCCCAAACTTGAGTTAACTGCGCTCTTACTGGGCTGTCGTTTAGCCAAACACTTGTCAGAACTGTGCCCTGGCATATACACTTCGGTCACTGTTTGGTCCGACGCTTCAACTGCCCTCCAGTGGGTCCATAATTCTAAAAGTAACTCCCCTTACGTCCTTAACCGTGTGGAGGAGATAATCAACATTAAATTAACTTGTAATCTTAACCTGAAGCATGTCCCCACTAATAGCAATCCTGCGGACCTGGCATCGCGTGGTGTCGCTGTCAGGCATATTCTTAAGAATAAATTTTGGCTACAAGGCCCTCCTTGGCTCAGTAACCCTTCAGAGTACCCCGATCAAAGCAGGTTCTCTATTAACCCGGAGATATGTGCATGCCCTTTCGGCTCAATCCCCCGGGAGTACGACTGTTTGATCATTACAGCTCCCTTGACGGTGCGATCAAGTGCTACACTGCACTCCTTCGTTTAATTTCCCAATGGATACAACCCTTGTCACAACGTTACCCTAATCTAACCAATAAATTCAACCTTCCACCCTTAACAGTCATGTTGAAATGTTCCCAGGCCCAAAGTTATCCTAACATTCTGAAGCAGGTGCAAGCAGGGCCGGATTAAGAAGTCTCCGGGACCTAGGCTATTCAGGTTGGCAACCCCTTCCAGCTTGGGGGTGGGGTGGTGGGTGTCGGTGTGAGCCTGTTTAAGGTCCAATTAAATACATTCTGGCTATTTAGATTAAATTTAATAGGGAAAGTACATCAAGGCAACCAAAACCATTTACCAACAGCCATTATAACTATCTTGTTAAATCATGCATTTTAAAGAGAATAAGCTGAAGACAGCATAGTATTACTAGATTAGGCTATTAAAATAGTGATATCATGTACCTACTATATTCAGCATAACCACTACAGCAGTATCATTCCCTTCATATATCACTGACCATTATTGTTATCATTGCATCATGCATAAGACTATCAAATCATATAAACTCAAGAAAGTAAAGAATTGTTAGATAAAGTAATGACTTATAACCCTACACCTATTACATTCAACACAGCCACTGTTATCATTCCGTTTATATCACATTTTGCCATTAAGCCTATAATAATCAGTAAATCATTCATATCAAAAATAGAAACTCAAAGTACAGTATTTCTAGATAATTAAATCTTTGCCATCTTATACCCATCTCCTTTAACATAATAATTCCATTTTCATTATTATTTACTATTACGCTTATCTAATTATATGTTTAAAAAAAAGAAACAGAAGAATCCTAGGTTACTAAAGCAATAGCATCATACACACCTTTAGTATTTAACATAACCTCTACAGTCCCTTTTTGTGATTATCATTAAATCATGCATGTACATATATCAACTGCACAGGTACTTCTTAAATAAACTAGGTTACTAAAGTATCATACACACCTTTGGTATTCAACATAACCACTACATTCCCTTTTTGTGATTATAATTAAATCATGCATGTACATATATCAACTTCACAGGCACTTCTTGAATATCAGTGGTAGCACTAATAGTAAAATAGCAAATCTTTAGCATTTTGCTAAGAAATTGCATGGTTTGCAATATTTTTGCACTTTGACCTCAATAACTTCTAGAGTAATAGAGATCTGTTATTGAAATGATAAAGACTTAAAGACAGGACAAAGTGCTTTTAAAACCTACAAACGGAAGTCAGTTTACGTTTTTAAGTTTTCTTATAGTATTTTTTCCAAAAATGCGTCTTTACTGGTCCATGCGTCTTTACTGGTCAAGTAACCCTATCAGGTACCTCCCCTAACATTTAGAGGTACCTCCCCTAACATTTAGAGGCGAAAACAAACATTTATCCATAAACGTCAATGTCTATCAACAACACTTCAGTTAATTTGTCACAGTACAAGTCTAGATAACGTGTAATTACTACAGAAAATTGGAGAGGAATCTCCTATACTCACCCATTAGCGGGAAAACACAACTGTTCTGATGTAAACAAAGGCGTGTTGACTGTTGCCATCTATGGTTAGGTTTATTTATTTTTATTTTATTTTATTTCATTATTTATTTTTGTTATGAATAATTTTCAAAAATCAATTTTACTCTCCAAACACTTGAACTTTTTAGGTAGGGACCCCTTTGCACTTGCACCATGTGCGCAGTCTTGGATGAGCCCCTGAACCCCTTGGATCGCGGGGCCCCCAAATGCGCAGGGCCCTAGGCAAATGCCTAGTTTGCCTATGCGGTAATTCGGCCCTGGGTGCAAGGTGAAGACGTTCGTCTCAATTCGGACGAACGAACTTTCATCGGCCAACGTAAACCTTACCTGGATAACCAAGGTCTTCTCAAAGCTAGTTCCCGTCTCAATAATACCCCTGTGGAATCAGATTATGTATATCCCATTTTGCTGGAACATCATTGTGCCCTTTGGACACTTATCGTCAGACATTAGCATGAACCTTTGCTGCACTGTAATACTTCAACACTCCTTGTTGAATTGCGTAAACAATTTTGGGTTCCCCAAATGCGGCAGCAAATCAAGAAAATTTTCCGCCGTTGCATCCATTGCCGGAAGGTGCAAGCGGCCCCGTACCCAATGCCTCCATTAGCCCAGTATCATCCCAATCGCCTCATTTCAAGAGTGCCCTTCCGAGTAACTGGCTTAGATTTCACTGGAGCTTTTAAGGTATACAATTCACATGTAGATTTTGTTTACATCCTGCTTTTCACCTGTGCAGCAACCAGAGCCGTAGCTCTAAAAGTCACAACTTCGTTAACGGTCATCGAATTTGTGCAAGCAGTGCGCAGATTTGCCGCTCAATTTGGTATGCCACACTGTATCGTCTCTGATAATGCTTCCACTTTCCAAGCTGGTCAAACTCTTCTAACTGAACTTATGCATCACCCTGTAATTGATGGGTTTAAATCTTCCCATAACCTGACTTGGAAATTCATCACTCCCCGTGCCCCTTGGCAGGGAGGTTTTTATGAAAGGCTAATAGGCTTCACCAAACTTAATTTAAGGAAAGCCATGTATCACTTGTATCCTACCTATAATGAATTTGTCACTTTGGTACAAGAAGCCGAATGCGTCATCAACGATAGACCTTTAGTTTACTTGGTTGTCAACGACGTTACTGATACCCCCTTGACTCCGAGTCATCGGCTTTACGGTCGAACCATCTCACTTGCTCCTCAGGTCTTTATGACCGACCTCAATGACCTCACATATAGGGAAGGGAACAGCCTCCCAGCTAGTTATCAGAAACTCACGAACATGTTGCAAGTGTTTTTAAAACGATGGACCCAGGATTATGTCAATTCCCTTCGTGAACGTCACATAAAAAATAATCATATATCCACCCTGTGCCTCCTAAAATTGGAGATTTATGTTTGTTAATTTTGGATGAAGTAAATTGGGAAGATTATGCCATGGCCCGTATTCTTGAAACCTACTCCGGTCAAGATGGTCATATTAGATCTGTGAAGGTGCACACCCCTCAAGGAATATATGTGCGTCCCATTAACCGACTTATCCCATTGGAGATAAATGTCGCAGGTCCCTATATCACTGAACTGGAGCAAGGTGGTCCTGATTGGCTCACGACACCCCAGTTACTAGATCCTCCCTCAGAGGACCTTCTAAATGACGATTCTTCTGATGATGTCGCCCCTCTTCCCAAACCTGATCCTGTGTCCTCTCGAGGGCAACCTCGTAGTGCGGCGGCAGATAAAGCCTGTGCCTTATTCCAGAAAGTGCTGTAAATTTGAAAGGAATGGAGAATGCCACCTTCCTTACGTACCCTCCACCTCTTGTTAGCGGACCCCCCTTCTCTCTCGCTCTTACTTGGCAGGGTGTGGAAATTCTTTCCATGCTTTATTTTAGTCACCAACAGTATGTCTTGCTTTGTGCCATTATTCAGAAGATAGACTTTCGAAGACAAAACACGTCAGTGCAGAAGTGAAGATGCACCGTGTTGTTAACAGTTTACAAGGCGCTTCCACTTCAATGTCTACAATCAACCCTCAAGAGCGTGAGTACTAATTAACGGTGCTCAACCTTGGCTAAGAAACTGTCCCCCCCTTTTTTTTCTAGCCTTTATTTAACGATATGCACATTTAGCTAGGAAGTTATGTTCAAACTGTCTGGTTTAATCATTCGTGGCGTGTCCATTACTATAAGTTGTGTTCCCGTTCTCCTCTATCAAGTTTGTAATTTTTGCCCGAGAGGAATGTGTTCAAAGTAGTGAGTAGAACTTTTGGTATTATTTCAGTCACCATTTTTACTTTCATTGGTTTATTAGTTATTTGATTATTGATTTACGATTTAATTGATTTGACCATTTTCTTGGCATTTTTCATTTTTCATATGCCATGCGGTCTTTATTCAAATTTCAATTAGGTATTTTTGCTGTTTTTTCCTGTGTCAGTTAGGTGAAAATTCCTGTTGTACTTTATGGAAATAAACGCCATTTTTAGGTTAAAATTCTTAACTGTTTTTAACTTGGCCTTTACATTTTGAAATGACTAAATGAGTTATCACATGAGGTGAGATATGACTTAAGGGTAAGTTTATATTTACATCAATCTAAAGCTATCGGTGTCAATCCTTTATTGTAATGTTCTACGGTATTACCTCCCGGTGGTCCTTAGGACGTTTTGACTTTTACAGTACTGCTCCCCCTAACTCTTTGTGAAACTGTCGTTAACGTAACTGATTCAGTCCAACCACACTTGATTGGGATTTACTATTCTGCGCCCTGGAGTAGCGTCTGAACATCAAGGTGATATCGGTGCCGACAGTCCCGGTATAGAATAATCTTTGGACTTAGACGTGTGTAGGGAAAGCAAACCGTCTTCGTTGCGGTTCTCTAGTTTGTCAAGTGTGAGTGTTGGCGCTCTAACCTTCAGGCTCGGGTCCGGAAATCAGAAACGGGGAGGCCTTTCCCGGAATTATTTCCCACAATAATAATAATAATAATAATAATAATAATGATAATAATAATAATAATAATAATAATAATAATCTTCTTCTCTGTCTGCATCTTTTTCCACTTTTATCTGGGGTTGATGTTTCTGGCCAGCATTCTCCGTCTACCTCTGTCCCACACTTCATCACCGGTTAATCCCTTTGATCGAAAGTCATCATTGATACAGTCCATCCACCTTTTCTTTGGTCTCCCCCTCCTTCTTCTTCCCTCTACCTCCATTTTCATCCCTCTCCTCCCAATATACTGTTCATCTCTTCTCATGACATGACCATACCACCTCAGTCTACTTTCTTGGATCTTATCTGATAGTTCTCTAATTCCTGTGGTACCCATAATTACCTTATTCCGTATCTTATCTCTTCTTGTCACCCCAAACATCCATCTCAACATTCTCATCTCTACCACATCCAGCTTCTTCTCCTCTGTCTTCTTTATTGCCCACGTCTCCACTCCAAACATCTTTGCCGGTCTCACAACTCTCCTGTGCACTTTACCTTTCAACTTAACCCGTATCTTCCTGTTGCATAGTACTCCACATACCTTATTTTTCCAATTCTTCCATCCTTCTTGTATTCTGATCCTAAATACTGAAAATTTTCAACTCTTTTCAATCACTCTCCTTGTAAACTAACTTGCCCATTCTCCCCATTTTTCAATTTCAAATACTCTGTCTTTTTCTGCTTATCTTCAATCCTCTATTTTCCATTCTTCTTCTCCTCTACTCCAGTTTCTCTTCTACTTCCTCTCTCCTAGTGCTACACAGTATAACATGATCAGCAAAAAGCATATAGTGGCTCATGTATTCTTATTTTTATCAGGGACAGTATTACAGCATCTAACTTTTGTGGAGTTGTCTTTAATACTGTAAGGACACCGTTTCCTCCGTCTATTTATCTAAATTCTCCTTTCGCCACACCTTGGCTTCCTATATATATGTATTCCGCTCCCTCAGAGCTACAATTTGACATTTGTATTATTTCTTTACATGTCTCTGTTTACTTGCAATTCGTGTATTTGTTCATGTGAGAAAACACATATATTTTGGCGGGAAGTTCAAGCTGAATTGGCACCTACGCCATGCTACCTTTCTGTCCGCACCCTGTATTATATTCCCACGCATCTTTGAATAAACTATCAGTTGATGTTGGTGACGCTTGTCTCACTGTCCTTACAACTGGTGACCCCAGAGTTGAAGTAGCATCAGCGGTTTTGGCTTCTTCAATCCTCTATTTTCCATTCTTCTTCTCCTCTACTCCAGTTTCTCTTCTACTTCCTCTCTCCTAGTGCTACACAGTATAACATGATCAGCAAAAAGCATATAGTGGCTCATGTATTCTTATTTTTATCAGGGACAGTATTACAGCATCTAACTTTTGTGGAGTTGTCTTTAATACTGTAAGGACACCGTTTCCTCCGTCTATTTATCTAAATTCTCCTTTCGCCACACCTTGGCTTCCTATATATATGTATTCCGCTCCCTCAGAGCTACAATTTGACATTTGTATTATTTCTTTACATGTCTCTGTTTACTTGCAATTCGTGTATTTGTTCATGTGAGAAAACACATATATTTTGGCGGGAAGTTCAAGCTGAATTGGCACCTACGCCATGCTACCTTTCTGTCCGCACCCTGTATTATATTCCCACGCATCTTTGAATAAACTATCAGTTGATGTTGGTGACGCTTGTCTCACTGTCCTTACAACTGGTGACCCCAGAGTTGAAGTAGCATCAGCGGTTTTGGCTTTGCCATTAACGGACTTATTACGGCTGTGCTACCTTCTCTTTACTCCGTTACCTTAGGCGTGAGCTTCAGCCTTTGGTTCTCCCACACCTCGGTGCATGTAAGGCAGTAGGATGAGCTTAACCGACATATCAATTTCCCACCTCTTCGTCGACTCGTCGTCTGACCACAATGCCGGAAGCAACACACCCATCGCGCCCAGCGGCCTCGCCTCCACGCCCAAAGTCAAACTGCCGCCCTTTTCTCAACACAACACCGCTTCCTGGTTCCTGAGAGCAGACGTACTCTTCTGAGTCGCTAGACTCAGCGACTACTGTGCCAAGGCCGAAATTGTTCTCACCTCCATCCCGGAAGAGGTATTCGACAAGATTTCCCCATGGCTCGACGCCCAGGCCGGCCAAGTTTCATACAACGACCTGAGAACGAAACTCATCGGTATCTACTCCCTCTCCGTTTCAGCAAGGGCACAGAAAGTCCTGGACCTCGCTGGCAAGCCCATGGGTGACACCTCTCCTGTCGAGGCGTGGGACGAGTTAACCGGCCTGCTTATGCTCCCCGAAACAGTCAGCTACGGCCGACGGCGTGAGATTAGCATATCTCGCGAGATCTTCCTTCGACGTCTACCACAGTACGTAAGGGCCCAATTGACAGACGCCGACACGCTTCCGATGAACGAACTCCTGTCGAAGGCTCAGAAGCTCCACGAGGCCTCCAAAGCATCTCCCCTCGGAGCATCATCAGTATCGTCTTCGTTCCCCTCCTTCAGCAGCTGCTCTTCCATAGACTCCTCAGCAACGGCCCCTGAGGACGACGAGATCAATGCTCTAGCAAGAAAGAAACCGCCGCAACCGACACGACCGAACCCTAGGACTAACCCAGCATGGTGCTTCTACCACCAACAGTTCGGCAGCGATGGCAAGAAATGTAGGGCACCATTCAGTTTCCCTAGAAGATGACGCCAGAAGAATCCACCTACCACCATTGCAGCCGCAGGAAACCAAAACAAGAATGGTTTCTATATCCTCGATACCGTTTCCAACCGTAGACTCATGGTAGACACCGGCGCAATGCAGTCAACGTTCCCACCGTCCCAGTCCAACCTAGACCGTGGTCCCAACAAAAACGCTCCCTCACTCGTCGCCACCAACGGATCTCCCATACAGTGTTATGGGACCAGGACCCTGAAAATATCTATCATGGGCCGTTCGTATTCTGGGCCCTTCGCCATCGCTGACGTCAATTGCCCCCTCCTCGGTGCGGATTTCCTCGCTCACCCGTCGACGTCGCTAACAAACGTCTCATCGACACGGGAACCTGCCAGTCCCGCGCCCTAGAAGACGGCCCTGCAACAATGTCCGTATCCGCCATAATGACGCACCCCTACGCCGACCTCCTACAAGAATTTCCTGACGTTTTCAAGCCCGAGCTCCGACACTCGCCAGGTTCCCCCTCCAAGCACGGGATCTACCACCACATCACGACGACGGTCCTCCTACTCACGCCAAATTCCGCCGCCTCCCGCCCCAGAGACTGAAGGATGCCAAACGCGCCTTTGAGGATATGGAACGCATGGGTATTTATAAGAAAGCATCGAGCCCCTGGGCATCTCCCCTACACGTGGTAAAAAAGCCTGACGGGTCCTGGAGACCTTGCGGCGACTACAGGCGCCTAAACCTCATCACAACGCCCGATCACTACCCTCTGCCCAACATGCAAGATCTAACGAATGCGTTGCACAGCGCAAAATATTTCACCAAGGTGGACTTTCTCAAGTCTTACTTCCAGGTCCCCGAATTTCCGGAGGACATTCCGAAAACTGCCATTGTGACGCCGTTCGGATCCTATACCTTCGCATACTCAACCTTCGGTCTACGCAATGCCGGGGCGACCTTCCAACGACTAATCGATAGCATTCTGGGCGACCTACCATTCTGCGTCTGTTACGTCGACGACATCCTGATATTCTCGAAAACCAAGGAGGAACACCGGAGGCACGTCCGCACCATCCTCAAACGCCTACAGGAAAAAGGTCTGATCGTACGTTTCGACAAGTGCACGTTTGGCGCGGAAGGAGTGGACTTTCTTGGTCACCGCGTATCCTCGTGCGGGGTAAAACCCATGACAACTAAGGTTGACGCCATCAGAAGGTTCCCGATACCTACAACCACCCGCCAACTTCAGGAGTTCCTGGGGATGGTCAATTACTACAGGCCCTTCATCCCCAAAGTAGCACAGACCCTAACACCCCTCGACGACGTCCTGAAAGGGAAAGCAAAAAAACTTGAGTGGGGTTTTCCCCAACAACAGGCATTCACCCGGACGAAGGATGCCCTCGCAAAAGCCACCACCCTGGCTTATTTCGACGACAACGCGCCCCTGCGAGTGACGACCGACGCCAGCCACGTCACCTGTGGGGCTGTGCTGGAACAATTCGTCGATGGCTCTCCTCGACCGCTGGCATTCTTCAGCAAGAAATTGAAATCCGCCAAAACAAGATACAGCACCTTCGATAGGGAACTCCTCGCCGTCTACCTCGCCGTCCGCCACTTCAGGCACATCCTGGAGGGCACACCCTTCACAATCGTGACGGACCATCAACCCCTCGTACACGCTTTCACAAAATCGACAGACTCATGGTCCTCCCGACAACAACGTCATCTCGCAACAATCGCCGAATTCGAGTGCACCATACGCTACGTTCCAGGAAAGAAAAACCCAGTCTCGGACGCCCTTTCAAGGATTGAAATCGACGCAATCCACCTGGGAATCGATTACGCCAATCTCGCATCCGAACAGCGCACCAACCAAGAAGCACAGGATCACCTGACGGGGCCATCCGCGCTCAAGATAACTGCGATTCCCCTCGGACCAGCAGGAGTAACTATCCTCTGCGATACCAGCACCGGCCGCCCACGCCTCTGGATACCGGCCTCCTGCAGAAGAAAAATATTCGACATCATCCATGGACTTTCACACCCCTCAGGACGCACCACCGCTCGTCTTCTGTCTGAAAAGTTCGTCTGGCCAGGAATCAAAAAGGACGCAAGGGAATGGGCGAAGACATGCATCAACTGCCAATCAAGCAAAATCAGCCGTCACACCGAATCGGGGGTAGGTGATTTCCCCCAACCAAAAAGATGTTTCGGTCACATACACATCGACGTCGTGGGACCATTGCCGCCTTCCAGATCTGCTCGCTACCTGCTTACGATCATCGATCGCTCAACGAGGTAGTTGGAGGCATCGCCGATGACCGAAGCTACGACTCAAGCATGCGCCGAAGCCCTTTTGTCAAGCTGGGTGAGCAGATTTGGCGTTCCTGACGACATCACGACAGACAGAGGCCCCGCTTTCCTCTCAGAAATATGGCTCGCTCTGGCAAACCTGATGGGCATGACACTCCACAGCACCACGGCATACAACCCCGCGGCAAACGGCATGGTCGAACGAAATCATGCCGTCCTCAAGGCGTCCCTGATGGCGAGCTGCACCGACGGGGACTGGAAATCACGACTTCCTTGGATACTGCTCGGCCTTCGCACCGCCCCTCGCGCAGATGGCGAGTCTTCGCCCGCCGAAAAGGTTTACGGGGAGGCGCTCGCAGTTCCCGGCGAATTCTTTCTCACATCAACCGATGACACGCAGCTGGATCATCTTAGGGACATCGCCAGGAAATTCAGGCCATGTCTCAAAATTTACCAGGACAGAACTAAGCATTTCAAGCCAAAGAACCTGGATGACTGCGGGTACGTTTTCGTCCGTGTCGACGCCCATCGACAACCACTAACCAGACCTTATCAAAGCTCCTACAGAGTAATTAAGAAGACGACGAAAGCCTTCCTTCTCGACGTGCATGGCCAAGAAGTCTGGGTCTCAATGGACCGCGTGAAACCAGCATTTCTCGAAGGGAGCGACACTGCCTCCGCCGGACCTGGCAGATCCAAAGTGCCACCTCAAAACAAGGTGCCCAATGAAAGAAAAATCAACAAACGACGACGAGAGGAAGAGATCCTTACGCCGACCGCCGACGCGCCCCTCCGTTCAAAAACAAGAGGAACCTTCCGACGCCCGAAAAGATACGAAGATTAATCATCAGCCCTCTACGCTGCCCGATTTATTTGGGGGGGGGGGAGTATTTGTAAGGACACTGCTCCCTTCATCGTCCAGAAATTCAACAAATTGTTTATCTATTTAAATTCTCCTTTCGCCACACCATGGCTTCCTATATATATGTATTCCGCTCCCTCAGAGCTACAATTTGACATATGTATTATTTCATTACATGTTTCTGTTTACTTGCAATTCGTGTATTTGTTCATGTGAGAAAACATATATTTTGGCGGGAAGTTCAAGCTGAATTGGCACCTACGCCATGCTACCTTTCCGTCCGCACCCTGTATTATATTCCCACGCATGTCTGAATAAACTCGACCTACGGGCCAACCAAGGGGCCAACAACAAGTGTTGGCTTTAATACCCCAAGAAGAAGAAGATGAATAAACTATCAGTTGATGTTGGTGACGCTTGTCTCACTGTCCTTACAATACTGTACCTTTTTGTATTTTACTTTTTTTTCCCATTAGGCCTACCCATCTGAAACTGAAAGCCAATTCAGTAACTTTGTCACCTGGTTTTTCCACTTATGTATTACTCTTCCAACTTAATTAGCCTGCATGATAAAGTTCAAATTCTTTTTTATTATCCTCAACATTTTCTATTGTAACCCCATCTTTATTTCTGATAGCAGTCATATGACTTGTCTTGTGTCCATCTATCATTTTTTTTTTTTTTTTTTGAAATCCCAAAATACTACTCCATTGGCCTCACATTTTCTTTTCTGGTCATTCTAGAATTCGAGTTCTATGGTGATCAGAAAGAAGAATAACATTCTTTGAAAACGTTTAAAGCGTCCCAGATATATCCAGATCATGAATCTGATAATTTGTTTAAAATATATCTTCAAGAAAATATAATAACAGTTTACTCCTCGGTATTTCACTTTTTATCTATATTAATGTAAAATTATTTATTTAGTTTCGTGAAATACGTACTTAGATAAATTTTCAAATATTATAATAGAATATCCGACCCTGAAATAATATCACTAGTTCACAACGCCATCTTCCACTAACGCGTTTCATATTTTAAAACAACGTGCATCAAATTCGGAGGGAAAATGGTAATGGATTTGAATTTAGGCTTAAGTTATACATTTGATTGACTCATTGAGTATACGAGATATCTTGAGATATTCCATGTTATGTGTAGTAGCTATTGTGATAAAATAATTTGAAGCGAAAAAGAGCGAGCCTGGTCACCGCTCTCATGTGGTAGAATTGATGACCTACCGGTAGAAACTTCATTACATTATTATTATTATTATTCTTCTTCTTATTATTATTATTATTAAGAAGCTACAACCCTGGTTGGAAAAACATAATGCTATAAGCCCAAGGTAACGGGCAATACCCCAGTGAGGAAATGAAACGTTGTTTACTCTGTAGAGGCTCTCTGGGTGCCTTTGTATATCAGCGGCCAGTTCCTCCCATTTGTATTATAAATTGATAACTAACCCAAATTTTCCCCCCCTAACCTAACCTACAAGCAGTGTCCTTACCTACTTACCTAAACGGCCGTTACCCCCCTTCCACTGCCGTATTTCAAGTTAGCCGTAGTCATACATACAAGTGGCCGCATTCATACATACACCCTGCTCTCTGCTCTCGCAAAATTAACATTACCTCACATCTCCTATGTTTTGACAAGCGTAACGTGTTGAGCTGTGCTCGCAAACCCCATAGGTCATTGTTTCGGGTATGTGTTTTAATTTGACGTAAGTAACAATGGTAAAGTTTTACAATACTACAGGGTGTCATTTTGAATAGAAAATATATGTTTTCCTGTAGTAAATAAAGTGATTTAACCAAATTTGACCTTCATTACAACCGCAAACTAACAGAACAACCAGTTCGACTAACTTTAAATAGCCGAACTGGTTGTTGTTGCAGTTGAAATGAAGGTAAAACCCGGTTGAATCACTTTATTTACCAGAGGAAAACATATATTTTCTGTCAAAATTTTTAAATATAATGGGTCTTGTTCCAATTCGGGCTCTCTTCGCTCACCAGAAAACAAAAACATCAAGAAAGTATGTACTGGCAAGTGGTAATGTTGAGCTGTGCATGCGGGGTGTATGTTGATAGTGGCCACCTGTATGTATTATGTCCAACTTAGAATACGGCAGTATAAGGGGGGTCGCAAGGGGGTAAGTAGGTAAGTACACGGCTTGTAGGTTAAGTTAGGGGGGGGAAAGTTCAGGTTAGTTGATGTCCATTTTTATTGAACGCGTGAGGAACTGGCCGCTGATATACAAAGGCTCCGTGCACGCTAACATTAGCAATGTTACGCTAATATGGCAACACTAAATATAATGGTTCTTGTTCCACCAGTGGCTCGCTTCGCTCGCAGAAAATAAGACATCAATCTCGTATGTAGTGGCAAGCAGTAATGTTGAGAGCTGCGCACCCTAAAAAAATAGTTAAACTAACACATTAAAGTTCAAGAAATTAATGTATGACTTTTATGACCAGGACGACGAAACTTGTGGGTCACCGGGGTGTTGTGACTGTGACGTCGTAACTTCTATGAATGGGATGTGGAAGGTTGTGGGTCGCTGTTTCTTCTTTGTCTCAGCTATCTTAGTTTCAGTATTGCAGTAATAGACATGAATATCTTTCCTATAGCCATGAACGGCACTTGGGACACTGTAAACGTTGGGGTATTACATTATGAAATTTAAGAAAATTATCAACATTGGATGACGTATCAAAGAATTTACCATGAAATTTAGGAAATGCTTTTAAGTATGGATTACTGCAGCCGTTACAAGTTTCTAGGAGCCTTTATAGATCAGCAGCAAGGTCCTCCCGCGGGCACAGAAAATGGAATTTCTTCCCGTTTTCTAACCGTTCGTAAGACGTGGCCGTTCTACTACAAAAGAATGTTCTGCAAAAACTCTAGTATAGAACACTGCCTAACTTGAATGGGCCCACCTAACCTTACCTACAAGACGTGTCTCTCCTTAATGGGGGGCTAACGCTCCCTGCGACCCCCCGTACATTGCCGTATTCTTATTCTTGAACCTAAACGGGGGAGCACCCCCCTTACATTTGCCTATTCTTAATTGGCCGTCATCATACATACATGTGGCCGCTATCTCTCATACACACAATCATATTCTTAATCGGCCAACATCATGCATACATGTGGCCGCGAACACACAAGCCAGAAACGGAGAGTGCTGTACTTACATTATTTCAGGTTCAGCTTGCGGGTTTATTCGTAACCTCTACAACGGCCCCCTACTTATTCTAAGTCACTGAAGTCTGAATCTTCAACTGGTATTGCCTTTCTGCTGAAGGACAACTACTTCTTCTTTTGGGGAGGGCACTTTTAGGAGATATAGGGTGATGGGACAACAACTTTTTGTGGATGGTTTTTTTCACTAGCAATAAGTGGAGGGGAAGGGTGTTGGGACAGACCAGGACTTTCGGAATCAGAATCGTGGGTATTGAGCGGATAAACACGTTTAACTATTCCAAGAGTGCCTTCAGTTTACACCCCTTACCGATCAAATAACGTTTTTGAATTATATACATAGCAAAGTAGCTATCGTATAAATGTTTCTGAGTACCGAATTTTGGTAGTACAGATCTTTTTAGCACTCACCACTGTGATTCGATGGTATTGGTGTGCACACGGATTGTTTGGACTCACAAAGTTAATGCTATGGTTAACAGTTTTGTGTTGAAGAAATTAATCCTTGATATTATTATAGGCCTTCCATCAGTCCGAAATTATTGTAGTTTCGGGATGGACGCACTCTAATAATATCAGGAGCAATGTCTTTTCCGAACGATCCTCAGCAACCCTGAAAAAAGTCTCACATGTTTCCCGGTCAATCCCACCGAACACCCATTTGCCATCGACCTTCCTGCCAACATTATATTTTCTTTGTTCCGTAACTGAAATACAAACCACGCTATTTAATATGGGTAATTACTTGCGGCGTAGCTTAAATGACAAGCCATTAGAATTTTTAAATATTTAACTTAGCCGGCCGATATATATTTAGCTAACGTCTCCGACGGTCCGGCAGCCGATTCAAAACTCGCGGGCTATCGAGGGCTTTGGGTTGCTGGGTGTACACTAGCGCCACCACTCGACAGGGATACCATCACTATTCCAAAGTTCTCCAGTTCTTCTCTGCCGAGTTAGGTGTCAACATTGGTTCCTTGCTCGCGCTAACAAGTTTTCAGCAATTGGTGAAGTACTTGTTTATGGTTTGTTCCGTAACCGAAATACAAGCCACGCTATTTACATTGGGTTTACCTGTTAGCGTAGCTGAAATGGCGAGCCATTAGAATTTAATGAGGGTGCAATACCCCCGCGCTAGTTAGCGGGGGGGGGGGTAGGGGAGTGGTAGCTAGCTACCCCTCCCCCCCCTCACTCACAGGTGAATGTTCCACTTTCACTTTTGGCTCGGACATGGACAGACGTCTCTGTCTTTGTCCTCGCTTGGCAGCCATTGTTGTTTTGTCTTTACTTAATCACTTACTTTTCTTTTACTCAATATATATGTAAACATTTTCTCATGTTTATGTATATATTTGAGTATAGAAATCTGTAAGTTTCCTTTTCAGAGTTTGTGCTTGTGTGTGTAGTGTACGATATCTCCGTGGAGCCCTTGGCAGTTTAGGCCACCATGGTGTAAGTTTATGGGTCGCGATCGAGTTTGACTTCGGTCTTTCTCTCTCTCTCTCTCTTGAGGTCGTTCACCCTTTTACTACGTCACTACTCCTTTTGTAGCTTCCTTCCCGCGTGGGGGGGGGGGGGGGTTGCTACGCCGTATGTTTTGTCTCAATTAGTTTATGAATCTAATTGTTTTTGTTGATTTTTCAGCTTTGTAGAATGATTCCTTTTGGGGTGTTCGTTCTTTCCTTAGTGTTCATTCATTTTTAAATTACCTTGTTACATAATTATAATTGTTATAATTCTGTGTTGGTTACAGCTCTCCTTCCGTGAATGTAAGTGGTTGTGAGGGCACGTGCCTGTTGTGTAATTCTTGTTTTCCTTTCCCTCGGGATTCCTCTTCGGAGCCTTCCCGGGGGAATGAATGTGTACTAATGATTTTTGTTTAATTTTTTACTGTTACCGATCTAGTTCGTTTCTGTAATATGGCAATGGTGTGAGCTGTCTTGTGGAGGCCTGGGGATTCGGCTGTTGCTGCCTCCCATATGGATTTTCGTCAGGGGCGTGTCTCCTCCTTCTGGAAGTACTCCCGTGACGATTGACAGCTCTCCAGTTCATTTTAGAACTCTCAGGAGGCTCGCCTCCTTGGGTGGGTAACTTTCCTTCTGAGGGAAGTTTTTCCTGTCCAGGCTTGAGTTTTTCCCTTTGGGGGGTTCTTCTCTTGCCTTTTTTTCGTGCGACTATGCTCTTGGTGCTGAGCGGTCGCACCTGCAGTTTCGCTCAAGGGGCTGGACAACTGCAGGAGCCCCTCTTCGGAGGATTGCTTAGGTCACTGGCTGACCAGTCTCTTCTACGAAGTGTTTCTCTTTCGTTCGCGAGAGAGTACACTCATAGAGAATCCTCTTCGGAGGATTCTTCTGCTGTTGTTGCTGTTGGCCTCCTTCTCCGTAAGGCTCACCGTCCGCCTCGTCGTAAGGGCCTCCCATCTCCCTTTAAGGGTGCTAAGAGGCGCCTTTTTGAATCTCCGTATGCAGCCTACAACTCCTTCTTCTTGATCTTCCGCCCCTGGTGCAGATGGACAGCAGTCTGACCTCGTCTTCTGACGGGCAACGGTCTTCCCAACGGACAACGGTCTTCCGACGGACATCAGTCTCCCGGCGGACAGACAACGGTCTTCCTACGGACATCAGTTTCCCGACGGACAACGATCCCTTCGAGGCAAAGGGTTGCCTCCCACGGGGGTTCTTCCCTTGCGTGTCAGGGTTCCACTGCGCGCCCTTCTGCTGTGTTCTCTCCTGCTCAGTGTTAGCGCACAGGCGCTCTCCTGCTCATCAGCGCTTTCGTGATCGCTAGCGCTCTCCTGTTCGCCAGCGCTCTCATGATGATCATCTCTGCTGTTCCTGTTGGTTCCTGTTACGCACCCACGTTCGCCCTCGCGTTCTGGAACTTCAGTTCAGGTCTTGGACAAGGACTCTTCTTCTACGCACAGGGTTCCACGCGTTGCCTTCTGCTCGCCAGCGACCATAGACGCGTCAACATTCACCTGCTCCTACGCGTCAACGATCGCCATCGATCTGCCATGCGTGTCAGTTCCCCTGGACACCATCAGTAGCGATCTAGCGCTCGCCTGCTGTGGACCATGATCTCCGGTAGCTGAGTCTTGCCGTAGATCTTCCTCCTGCTCGCCAGCGCTCACCTTTACTTCTGTCCTTCTGTGCGCCAGCTTTCTTCAATCGCCACCGCACATCTGCGCGCCCTTTTTTTTTTCCACGCACCAATGGGCGCCAACGGTTTTCTGACCGTCTAGGATCGCCTGATTAACAGCTTGCTTCAGCGCTCACCTTCCTGATGCACCTGTGTGCCTTCTGTTAGCGCGATGCGCGCTAACCATCACTAGTCTCGCTCGCGTTGGCAATTGCCTACGCGCCCGCGCGATTCTTCTCCTGCGCGCTAGCGTTTTGTTAACGCGCCAACGCGCCTTCACTCTCCTACGGGCTATCGCTCGCCAGAACGCGCCATCGCCCGCCTACGCGTCAACGCACCATCGCCTGCCTACGCGTCATCGGTCTCCCGGCCGCCTGCGCTCACCCGTGCGCCCACGTGCCTGCGCGTCCACACGCCCACATGCCCGCGCGACCGCACGCCCACGTGCCTGCACGCCATTGCTCATGTGCGACCGCGCACATGCTCTCCAATGTTCGCCCGCGCGTGAACCAACAGTATTCCATCGCGCGGACCAACGGTTGCTCCGTCGCGCGGACCGACGGTGTTCCGTCGCACGAACCGCCGGTGTTCCGTCGCGCGAACCGACGGTATTTCATCGCGCGAACGTCGGCTTAATTCTTGCAGTATCCATTGCTCGCCTATGGGTTATCGCTCGCCGACCACCAGCTCTCGCCCTTCCTACCACGCTCGCCCTCCTTCTGCGCTCCTTTGCTCACCTTCGTTTGCGTTCCTGCGTGCCCGCGCATGGGCGCTTCCACGTTCGCCCACGCGCAAACCATTGATTTACCTTCGCGCGAGCGCCAGGGCGATTGCGACCGCGATTCCCGTTAAGGTTTCGCAGCATGGCCAGCTTGGCGAGTCTTCTGGAGCGTATTTCTAGAACACGGCCTTGTCTGACTTGGTGAAAGGACTATATCAACCTAAGAGAGGGTCTTCCCCTGACTGTTCAGACTCCCAACCACGTTCTCTTCTCGGACGCATCGGACGTAGGCTGGGGTGCGACGTTAGACGGTCGGGAATGCTCGGGATTATGGAACTCGAGTCAAAGGACAATGCATTTCAACTGCAAGGAGCTACTGGCAGTACGTCTGGCCTGGAAAAGCTTCAGGTCTCTCCTTCAAGGCAAAGTGGTGGAGGTGAACTCGGACAACACCACGGCTTTGGCGTACATCTCCAAGCAAGGAGGGACCTACTCTCTGACGTTGTACGAGATCGCAAGGGACCTCCTCACCTGGTCAAAAGGTCTAGACATATCACTAGTAACGAGGTTCATCCAAGGCAACTTGAATGTCATGGCAGATTGTCTCAGTCGGAAGGGACAAATAATTCCAACAGAATGGACCCTCCACAAGGATGTATGCAAGAGACTTTGGGCCACCTGAGGCCAGCCAACCATAGATCTCTTCGCAACCTCGATGACCAAGAGGCTCCCAATATTTTGCTCACCAATCCCGGACCCAGTAGCAGTTCATATAGATGCCTTTCTCCTAGATTGGTCACATCTAGATCTATATGCATTCCCTCCGTTCAAGATTGTCAACAAGGTACTGCAGAAGTTCGCCTCTCACGAAGGGACAAGGTTGACGCTAGTTGCTTCCCTCTGGCCCGCGAGAGAATGGTTCACCGAGGTACTTCGATGGCTAGTAGACGTTCCCAGAACACTTCCCCTAAGGGTGGACCTTCTACGTCAGCCACACGTAAAGAAGGTACACCAAGGCCTCCACGCTCTTCGTCTGACTGCCTTCAGACTATCGAAAGACTCTCGAGAGCTAGAGGCTTTTCGAAGGAGGCAGCCAGAGCGATTGCTAGAGCAAGGAGAACATCCACCCTTAGAGTCTACCAATCGAAGTGGGAAATCTTCCGAAACTGGTGCAAGTCAGTATCCGTCTCCTCGACCAGTACCTCTGTAACTCAAATAGCTGACTTCCTCTTATATCTGAGGAAAGAACGATCTCTTTCAGCTCCCACTATCAAGGGTTACAGAAGCATGTTGGCATCAGTCTTCCGTCACAGAGGCTTAGATCTTTCCAACAATAAAGATCTACAGGACCTCCTTAAGTCTTTTGAGACCACGAAGGAGCGTCGTTTGGTTACACCTGGTTGGAATTTAGACGTGGTACTAAGATTCCTTATGTCAGACAGGTTCGAACCGCTACAATCAGCCTCCCTGAAAGATCTCACCTTAAAGACTCTTTTCCTGGTATGCTTAGCCACAGCTAAAAGAGTCAGTGAGATTCATGCCTTCAGCAAGAACATCGGATTCTCATCCGAAACGGCTACATGTTCTACAACTTGGCTTTCTAGCCAAAAACGAGCTGCCTTCTCGGCCTTGGCCAATATCGTTCGATATTCCAAACTTATCGTATGGTTGGAAATGAACTAGAAAGAGTCTTATGCCCTGTAAGAGCTCTTAAGTTCTATTTAAAACGAACTAAACCTTTACGAGGCCCGTCTGAAGCTTTATGGTGTTCAGTTAAGAAACCATCTTTGCCTATGTCAAAGAATGCTTTATCCTATTTTATCAGACTGTTAATACGAGAAGCTCATTCCCATCTGAATGAGGAAGACCAAGCTTTGTTGAAGGTAAGGACACACGAAGTTAGAGCTGTCGCAACTTCCGTGGCCTTTAAACAAATAGATCTCTGCAAAGTATAATCGACGCAACCTATTGGAAAAGCAAGTCAGTGTTCGCGTCTTTTTTATCTTAAGAATGTCCAGTCTCTTTACGAGAACTGCTACACTCTGGGACCATTCGTAGCAACGAGTGCAGTAGTGGGTGAGGGCTCAACCACTACAATTCCCTAATTCCATAACCTTTTTAATCTTTCTCTTGAAATGTTTTATTATTGTTTTTGGGTTGTCCGGAAGGCTAAGAAGCCTTTCGCATCCTACTTGATTTGGCGGGTGGTCAAAGTCATTTCTTGAGAAGCGCCTAGATTAGAGGTTTTGATGAGGTCCTGTTGTATGGGTTGCAACCCTTGATACTTCAGCTCCTAGGGGTCGCTCAGCATCCTAAGAGGATCGCGAGGCTCCGTAAGGAAGACGTACTTAAAAAGGCAGAGTAATTGTTTAAGTCGACTTCCTTACCAGGTACTTATTTATTTTATGTTTGTTATTTTGAATAACTGCTAAAATGAAATAAAAAATCCTTAGCTCATAATAATGTAAACAATTATTGCTGGTCTCTACCCACCCCCCTGGGTGTGATTCAGCTTATATAATCACCGGCTAAGTTTAATATTGAAAAATGTTATTTTTATAATAAAATAAATTTTTGAATATACTTACCCGGTGATTATATATTAAAGGACCCTCCCTTCCTCCCCAATAGAGACCCAGTGGACCGAGGAGAAAATTGAGTTCTGTGTTTACATTGAGTACTGAGTACCTGCATGACAGATGGCGCTGTTGAAGTACACCCCCTACCTGCATAGCGATCGCTGGCGGATTTTTTACGTAGAGTTTTCTGTCGAGCAACAGAGTTGCAGCTTATATAATCACCGGGTAAGTATATTCAAAAATTTATTTTATTATAAAAATAACATTTTTCGACAGGTTGACTTGCATCACCGAAACTCACTGCTCTTATTGCTTATATCTATATTACTACTGTAAAGTATGTTATTTTGAATACAGTACTGTACGGTCGCTAATTTAATATTATACAATGAATATACTAATATAATAAAAATTAAGAGTAAAAAGTATCGGTACAGCATCACTAACTATTTACGTACAAAGTTTTACTCAGTACGTTTGAAGCATGATGCAAGTCTCTGAGTCGTTGACTGGTTGGCGGATAAGGTAGTGTAATATACAATACCTATCACGTTTTTATAGTAAAATAACTATAAGCACACGGGATATGTACAAATTTTTACATCACAATGTGATACTACACAAAAAAGACTAAGGCAGATGATGCACAAACGAGGAGAAACGATGCGAGGCTGAGGCCTTGTGAATGAAAGATGGGGGTATTGTACTGGGTTGAGACGGGAAACATCGCAAAACAGATGATGCACAAACGAGGAGAAACGATGCAAGGCTTAGGCCCTATGAATGAAAGATTGCGTATTGTACTGGGTTGAGAGGGGTAATGTTGCAAAGCATGCTGTGTGCTATGGAGCACCGTCAGTTTGAAATACTTAGGGTCGTGAAAGTGCTTATCACAAAACACAGATGTGTGTTTTTTTTTAATAGGTTATACAGTCCTATGTATCGCGAAGACTGAAAATATCGAAGAAAGAACCCATGAATAAGTTGGGTTGACTGTGTATAACAGGTCAATGCAATAAATGTTTCAATGGAAAAATAAAAACAGCCACAGTTAACTGTAACTTAAAAAAAAAAAAGTTGGAGAGTAGAGAAGCTGTGCATTTCAGCTCAATAAGTTTTATCATGTACATTAGGCATTTGTCTTTTTGGTTTCTCTTTACTGTTTTCCAAACTTTCCATGTAGGCCTAAGCTAAACAAGTCTTAATCATATGTAAACCTGGTCTTGGTCTGACTTAACCCTTAAAATAGGGGACTGCAACATCGGTCTGTGGAGAGGATCTTTTACTTATTAGGAGACTTGTATGGTTGTTCAACTCATTGTTATATTTTTCTCTTAATTTTATAAGTAGATAGCCGAGATACAAATGAAACTGAGGGCTTAGAAATGTTACTAGATTTGAATAGTGAAGGTGAAGAACCAGTAAGTTGATAAGAAATATATAAGAAACCAGTCATTGTAAAAACCATGCCTTTTCCCTGTAAAACCCACTTTTCCCCCAATAAAATCTGGGATTAAAAAAAAAAAAAAAAACCCTGCCTGTGCTGTTTTTTTTTTTCTTAAAAAAAAAAATGGTTGACTTGCCAATCCTAATTCTGAGGGGATACACTGACAAACAGTAAGTCTGTAAGGAAAGAAAAATGAACGAGACAAGTTTGTGACACCGAGAGTACGTCTTACTACGTGGCAGCTGAAGACAAAAGGGCTTCTCAGTTAGCTGGCGTTGCTGCGGGGCTGCCTCCGCTACCCGCCAGTAACTACTGAAACCTTGTTATAAATTTTAACAGCTGTTTCCAACTTCACTGAAATCATACTCTTAGTAAAGGTCAACAGTGTATCCAAGTAGGAACAGTTTCAAATTACTTTTAAAAGTTTTTGATGTTTAATTTAGACGTAGACAACTTTGATTTTGCTATTTATATACCTGTTCTATAAAAATGTTTTATACAGTTTTATATTATTGAAATTATATCTTTACAGTCTGTTGCTGTCCCAACACCAATCAACCCAAAGCCTTTCCTTAACCAGCTGACTGGTCAGGCTGTTATTGTTAAGTTGAAATGGGGTCATGAATACAAGGGCATCCTTGTATCTGTTGATGGCTACATGAACCTTCAGGTAAGTTTTGGATAATTCTGGTATATGTTTTAGTGCAATGAAATATTTTGTTATGCAAATACGAATCTTTGTCCTTTATGGAGTAGATTTAGCATCCTCTAGAACAGTCTTTAACCCCTTCACCATGAAGCAGCGGATCCGCATTCAGTACCTGTATACGAGATTTGTCACCATTTGATATATGTGTGCTTACTCTAACCTACATTTCCATTTGTTCCGTAGCTGGAATACAAACCTACGATATTTATTTAGGGGTATTACTTTCTGGGAAGCTGAAATGATGAGACATGAAAATTTAGCGAGGGTTAACTACCCACACCGCTCCCACTCACACACCGGTGATTTAGCTCACTTTACTTTTGGCTCGGATGGAGACCGGTTGTATCTGCTCTTCCTCCTCGCCTATTTTGGATTGCCATTAGTTTTTGTCTTTTAACTTACTTTTCCTTATATATATATATATATATATATATATATATATATATATAGATAGATAGATAGATAGATAGATAGATAGATAGATATATTACAAGCACACGTGATTTCAATCAATGTATAAATATCACCCATGTAAGGCATTTAATACCGAATTCTATCTAGGGAATATATATCCTCTTGGAATTCATTTTATGGTAACAGCTTCTGGCTGGGTGGAGATTCGAACCCCAACCTGTAGGCCAGAAACCATGCCAGCGCGACTCTACCGACTGAGCTATCAAGAGAGATAAAAGTTTATGACAACTCCCCGTACATATTTCTGTCGAATTCAGGAATCTGTTCATAGACTTTGAAATAAACCCATCTCCACCATGATAGCTGAATCGTGAGTTTGCTACACGTAGTCATTTTAAATGAACATATATCACAAGCACACATGATTTCAATCAATGCAAATATCACCCACGAAAGGCATTTAATACCGAATTCTATCTTGGGAATATACATCCACTTGGAATTCATTTTATGGTAACAGCTTCTGGCTGGGTGGAGATTCGAACCCCAACCTGTTTGCCGGAAACCATGCCAGCACGACTCTACCGACTGAGCTTTCAAGAGAGATAAAAGTTTATGACAAGTCCCCGTGGATATTCCTGTCGAATTCAGGAATCTGTTCATAGACTTTGAAATAAACCCATCTCCACCCTGATCCCTGAATCGTGAGTTTGCTACACGTGGTCATTTTAAATGAACATATATCACAAGCACACATGATTTCAATCAATGCAAATATCACCCACGAAAGGCATTTAATACCGAATTCTATCTTGGGAATATACATCCACTTGGAATTCATTTTATGGTAACAGCTTCTGGCTGGGTGGAGATTCGAACCCCAACCTGTTTGCCGGAAACCATGCCAGCACGACTCTACCGACTGAGCTTTCAAGAGAGATAAAAGTTTATGACAAGTCCCCATACATATTCCTGTCGAATTCCGGAATCTGTTCATAGACTTTGAAATAAACCCATCTCCACCATGATAGCTGAATCGTGAGTTTGCTACTGTACACGTGGTCATAATAAATGAACATATATCACAAGCACACGTGATTTCAATCAATGTAAGTATCACCCACGAAAGGCATTTAATACCAAATTCTTTCTTGGGAATATATAGCCACTTGGAATTCATTTTATGGTAACAGCCTCTGGCCGGGTGGAGATTCGAACCCCAACCTGTAGGCCAGAAACCATGCCAGCGCGACTCTACCGACTGAGCTATCAAGAGAGATAAAAGTTTATGACAAGTCCCCGTACATATTCCTGTCGAATTCCGGAATCTGTTTATAGACTTTGAAATAAACCCATCTCCACCATGATAGCTGAATCGTGAGTTTGCTACTGTACACGTGGTCATAATAAATGAACATATATCACAAGCACACATGATTTTAATCAATGTAAATATCACCCACGAAAGGCATTTAATACCGAATTCTTTCTTGGGAATATATATCCAATTGGAATTCATTTTATGGTAACAGCTTCTGGCCGGGTAGAGATTCGAACCCCAACCTGTGGGCCGGAAACCATGCCAGTACGACTCTACCAACTGAGCTGTCAAGAGAGATAAAAGTTTATGACAAGTCCCCGTACATATTCCTGTCGAATTCCGGAATCTGTTCATAGACTTTGAAATAAACCCATCTCCACCATGATAGCTGAATCGTGAGTTTGCTACACGTGGTCATTTTAAATGAACATATATCACAAGCACATGTGATTTCAATCAATGTAAATATCACCCACGAAAGGCATTTAATACCGAATTCTTTCTTGGGAATATATATCCAATTGGAATTCATTTTATGGTAACAGCTTCTGGCCGGGTGGAGATTCGAACCCCAACCTGTATGCCGGAAACCATGCCAGCACGACTCTACCGACTGAGCTATCAAGAGAAATAAAAGTTTATGACAAATCCCCGTACATATTCCTGTCGAATTCAGGAATCTGTTCATAGACTTTGAAATAAACCCATCTCCACCATGATAGCTGAATCGTGAGTTTGCTACACGTGGTCATATTAAATGAACATATATCACAAGCACGTGATTTTAATCAATGTAAATACTGTATCACCCATGTAAGGCATTTAATACCGAATTTTATCTAGGGAATATATATCCACTTGGAATTCATTTTATGGTAACAGCTTCTGGCTGGGTGGAGATTCGAACCCCAACCTGTTTGCCGGAAACCATGCCAGCACGACTCTACCGACTGAGCTTTCAAGAGAGAAAAAGGTTATGACAAGTCCCCGTACATATTCCTCTCGAATTCAGGAATCTGTTCATAGACTGAAATGAAACCATCTCCACCATGATAGCTGAATCGTGAGTTTGCTACATGTGGTCATTTTAAATGAACATATATCACAAGCACACGTGATTTCAATCAATGTAAATATCACCCACGAAAGGCATTTAATACCGAATTCTATCTTGGGAATATATATCCACTTGGAATTCATTTTATGGTAACAGCTTCTGGCCGGGTGGAGATTCGAACCCCAACCTGTTTACCGGAAACCATGCCAACTGGGTCTTATGGAAGAGAGACACCATTCTCAATAAATTGATCCATAGGCTACCCGAGAGGGAGGTGAAGTGCCTGAGGAACTCCCCGGTGTGGGGCGACTCCGTCTTCCCCCTGAAGGCAATGGAGGAAGCTATGGAGAGGGTAAGAAAAGTCAAGGAGGCAGGAGAGTCCAGGCTCCTTGCAACAAGGCACCCAACGCACAGAAGGGTTGCTCCGGACGGTCCCCACTCCTCGGCAGCACAACCCAGACGAGACTCCCCTTCGTCTTCCTTGCGTCAAGCCTCGCAGCCCCATGCTTGCCAAGAACGTTTGAGGCATCCCCCTACCTGAGGCTTTGGCAGGAGTAGGGGGCCTCTCTCCCTACCTTCTCTTGGAGACACGGCTAGATCGTCCTCTCCTGGAGTTGGAGTAGTTAGGCCTAAAGGAGTCCTGCGGGCTCTTGCTTCACCTATGGGGGCGGGACAACGGAGCAGATCCATGGTCCGTGGCAGTCCCGAGGGACGGGTACAGAGTTCCCTTCCTGGCGGACCCGCCCCCTCTAATCCCCGACCAATGGGCGGAGTGACTGGCTCCCAAGGACCCCTTGAAGAAGGTGGCGTTACAAGAAGTGGTGTCGGCCATGCTCATCAAAGGGGCATTAGAACTAGTCAAGGACCCCTCCCTGGGGTTCTACAGCAGGCTCTTCCTGGTGGAGAAGGCGACGGGGTTGGAGGCAGGTCATAGACCTCTCGGCCCTCAACAAGTTCATATGTAAGACCCACTTTAGGATGGACACCCTGAAGTCAGTGATGGCAGCCTTGAGGGAAGGAGACTTCATGATGTCGCTGGAGCTCAAGGATGTGTATTTTCAGATCCCTGTCCACCCCTCCAGCAGGAAGTTCCCAAGGGTGAAGTGGGGTTCCCCAGTCGTTGCAGTTCAGAACCCTATGCTTCGGGCTGTCAACAGCTCCTCAGGTCTTCACGAGGGTCTTCACAACAGTGTCAGTCTGGGCTCACGAGCAGGGGATCCGCCTGATCCGGTACCTAGAAGACTGGTTGTTCCTTTCAGCCTCAGAGGAAGTACTGAAGGAGCAATGCGTGAGGCTTCTATGGGTTTACAAGGAAAAGTCACAGTTGATCCCCTCCACCAGGATGACTTACCTGGGGATGGTCCTAGACAACAAGGGGAGGGCCTTCCCCTCCTCAGAGAGGTTAGAAAATCTGGACCGAATAATTCTCCCCTTCCTATCGGGCCTCCCAAGGAGAGCCAAAGACTGGCAGAGGCTGGTGGGCCACCTGGTGTCGTTAGACAAGTTAGTCCCCCTGGGGAGACTCAAGCTAAGGGCGCTTCAGTGGAACCTGAAAGAACTCTGGTCCCTGGGGGAGTCCCCGCACAAGTTAGTCACAGGGTCCCCGGAGGCGAAGGAATCCCTGAAATGGTGGTCCGACGGGGCGAACACCCTCAAAGGAATGCTGTTTACGACTGCTGCTCCGGAGGTGGTGTTCTTCACGGACGCATCGAAGGAGGGGGGGGGGAGCCCATCTTCTCGACGAATCAGCAAAGGGAAGGTGGTCCTCCGAGGAAAAGAACTTTCATATAAATGTCCTGGAATTGCTGGCGGTTCAGAGAGCGTGCATAGAATTCGTCCACCTTCTCTGGGGGAACACAATGGCGTCATTGTGGTGACCTACGTGAAAAAGCAAGGAGGGCTAAAGTCGAAGGAGCTCTGCGATCTCACGGCAAAGATCCTGGAATGGGCCGAAAAGGAACACATCGAGCTCACGGTCAGCTTCATTCCAGGGAAGAGGAACGTCCTAGCCGACGGCCTCAGTAGGATGGGCCAAGTAGTAGGGTCGGAGTGGTCCCTACACCCAGACAGGGCCCAAACAATCATCCTGAGATGGGGATCACCGGTGATAGACCTCTTCGCCACAAAGCTCAACGCCCAGCTCCCCGTGTTCTGTTCTCCAGTGCCAGACCCAGCAGCGGCGTTCGAGGATGCCTTCCAACACACTTGGGACGGCCTCGACGTTTATGCCTTCCCTCCCTTCGGGACCCTCAGACAGGTCCCCAACAGAGTCAGACGTGCAAAGAACCTGCAGATGACTTTGGTAGCGCCCTGGTGGCTTGAGAGAGAGTGGTTCACGGTCCAAAGGAACTGGCGGTCCTTCCACCCTGGCCGCTTCCGGACAGAGAAGACCTCCATCAGCCCCACTTCGAGAAGTTACACGAAAACCCTCGGTCCCTCCGCCTACACGCGTGGAGGTTATCGAGCGTCTCCTGAGGAAGGAGGGATACTCATCTAAGACCACCGCGAGGATGTCGGGGGTATCTGAGACGATCTTCAGTCTCCGTTTATCAATCTAAATGGGCCACTTTTACGAAATGGTGAGCCTCCCAGAACCTCAGGCCGCTGGATGCCTTCATTCATAAGGTAGCGGACTTCCTAGTTCATCTGAGAGACGACCTAGGAGTTTCTATCCCGGCCATCAAGGGTGTCCGAGCCTCATTGGGTCAGGTCTCTCTCCTCAAGGAACTCGATCTAGGAGCTTCCCGGCAGATCTCAATGCTCATTAAGAGCTTCGAACAATCGTGTTCTCCCCGTTCCTCTAGAGTGCCGCAGTGGGACATTGCCAGAGTCCTTAAGTCTCTTTCTAGACCACCCTTCGAACCTCTCAGGAACATCCTTGACAAAGACCTCACCCTCAAGACAGTCCTCCTCGCTCTGGCCTCTGCTAAACGAGTTAGCGAGCTCCACGGGCTGTCGTACGAGGTTTTGCACTCGAAAGGGTAGAAAGATTTCAGTTTCAAGTTCTTGCCTGATTTCGTAGCCAAAATGCAGAACCCCGCGTCTTGGGACCATAGGTTTGAGGGTTTTTCGGTTCCAGCGATTCCGCGGTCAGACAATCCAGGTGATTTATTGCTATGCCCAGTCAGGGCAGTTAGGAAATACCTGGAAAGGACAGCCAGACTTCGCCCTGCGATTAAGAGCCTGTTTGTCTCCTCGGGCCCGGTAAAGAAGGTAGTGTCCAGGAACACCATCTCCTTCTGGTTGCATCAAGTCATAAAGAGAGCCTATGACAGTGATGGATCCTCGGTGTTGGGTAGACCGCGCCCCCCATAATATTAGGGGTCTGAGCACGTCACTAGCCTTCAATAAGAACATGGCGGTGGGCCAGAACCCGAAGGCAGGTACATGGTCCAGGCAGTCCACGTTTATTGTCCACTATCTGAAGGACTATACAAGGAAGTCTCTGGACTCTTTCTCCATCGGCCCAGTCATTTCCGCGCTCCAACAGGTTTAAGGTTGAAGGCCCGGGGAAGCCCGTGGGAAGTAATTCCAAGCGACACAAGATCCTTCCTTACTATTCCCCTTATTCCTGCTTCTCCTCCATTCCCTTTTACCTTTCCTCCTCCCATGTGAGAATCGTGCGTTGGAGACGCCTATGTCCGAAGATTTTTACAGAGGTGAGTTACTTGACACTAGATAGTTTTTTGCGTAGCTCTCCCCAAGTCGCATATCTCGTTTGATTGTCAGCAGAACCTAGCCTCCTATCTAGGTTCAATCGCTTAATATCCAGCAAGTCTCTCGGTCTGTAAGACCACCCCCGCCTCCTAAGGTGTAAGTCTCCTAAAAAAGTAGTTCGAGGTAAGTACTCCGTGTTGGAACAAATCACAAATTTTAAGTAATTTGTATTTTTAAACATTCAAACTTACCCGCTGGTTATATATACAGTAATAGCTTTATTCTTTCTGACCGGAAGAAAATTCAAAACTCGCGCCCATCGCATCTATATGCCAGGTATACACTAGCGCCATCGTGGAGCTAAGCCGAACTATCCCTCCTAGTCTCAGATGGCTTTCTGCCGCCATATTGGCAAGAGTTTTGGAAATTCACTCGTTGTTTATCAGGAATTAACAGTGTTCTTGGTGATGTACAATTGTTTATTGGTTTTGACTTTCGCATTTGTTGGACTAGCTTAAGGATTCTCTTGGATATCTACTGATATGAATTAATTTTGACTCTTGCTTGAATTGATATCTCTATTTACATTTTCAAAATGGCTGACCCCTCCCCCTCTTATAGGAAGTGCATTAAAGGGTGTAAAACTTGGCTTGCAAAAGCCTCGGTGGATCCCCATTCAATTTACATTAAATGTTTGGGTAAAATATATAATTTTGAGGATAGATGTCAAGAATGTTTTGAATTATACGAGAGTCAATAGTTAGCTTATGATCGCTACTCTCGTAAATTGGAAAGGGATAGAATTAGACGTAGTTCCTCCCGTTCATGGGCTATTTTCATTTTCAAATGTCATTGAACCTAATTCCCCAATAGTGGTAGATCCTGAACCTAATCCTATTCAATCTGAACCAACAATGAAGGATATGATGACAGCGATCCAGGCTCTTGGTTCGAGAGAGGAATCGCTGGCAGCGGACAGAGACCAAATTTTGTTCGATGTGAATCTGCTCAAAAGTGGTAATATTATTAGTGATGTTAATGTGTTCAGTGATGTGGAGGGTGCGTCTGCGTGTTCTTGTCGTTCACCTAGCCTTAGACCTCTTGCAAGCTCCCGGGCCCATGGGAGGAGTAAAGTCGAGCGGCAAAAGGGAACGAGAGGCATCATCAAGCGAGCAGACGTACCTTCGAGCGTTCTTGTTGAATCTATTTCTCAGATCGCTCCCCCTCACCATGGGAAAGGTGAGGTTAGTAAGTTCTCCCCACAGAGTGGACATTGCATTTAGAGGTATGCAAGAAACTTTGGCGATTATGGGGTCGTCCCCTGATAGATCTATTCGCGACCTCAAAGAACAAAAGACTAGAGAATTACTGCTCCCCAGTTCCGGATCTCGAAGCGTCACACATAGACGCGTTCCTGATGGACTGGTCACATCTAGATATGTATGCCTTTCCACCTTTCAAAGTGCTGCACAAAGTTCTGCAAAAGTTTGTGTCTCACGAGGGAACCAGATTGACGTTGATAGCCCCACTCTGGACGTCAAGAGGTTGGTTCACAGAGGTACTGGAATGGATGGTGGACATCCCAAGAAGTTTGCCATTAAGAATAGATCTTCTCAGACAACCACACTTAGCAAGAAACCATCTAAATTTCCCAGCTCTACGTCTGACTGCCTTCAGACTGTCGAAAAACTCGCAAGATCTAGAGGATTTTCGAAGGAGGCAGTCAAGGCTATTGCTAGAGCAAGGAGAACTTCAACAATCAGAGTGTACCAATCCAAGTGGGAAGTTTTTAGAGCATGGTGCAAAACAAACTCAGTTTCTTCTTCCAGTACCTCTATAGCTCAAATTGCAGATTTCTTTCTAGAACTTAGAAGAAAGAACAATTTCTCCTCCTCTACCATTAAGGGATATAGGAGTATGTTAGCAATGGTCTTTAGGCATAGACAATTAGACCGCTAGAATAAGAAGGACCTTCAGGATCTGCTTAGTTCCTTTGAAACCTCAAAAACGTCAACAAGATTCACCAGCCTGGAATTTGGACGTAGTTTTAAAATTTCTTATGAGTGACAGATTTGTACCCCTGAGCTCTGCTTCTTTTAAAGATCCAACTCTAAAGACTCTATTTTTAGTAAGCCTAGCAACAGCTAAAAGGGTCAGCGAGGTTCATGCTTTTAGTAAAAACGTTGGCTTTAGAAACGGAAAAGCTATATGTTCCCTGCAGCTTAATTTTCTAGCCAAAAACAGATGTCTTTCTGACCCTTGGCCAAAATCTTTCGAAATGGCTAATCTCTCTGATTTGGTGGGTGACAAAGTAGAGAAGGTTCTTTGTCCTGTTAGAGCATTAAGAGTATATTTAGACAGAACTAAAAAAGAGGCAGTTCAGACGCTCTTTGGTGTGCTGTAAAAAAGAATTCTTTACCTATGTCAAAAAACTCCTTATCATATTTTATAAGAATTTTAATTAAAGATGCTCCCGCACAGTGTGGTGAGGCAGACGTTAAACTCTTAAAAGTTAAAACTCATGAAGTTAGAGCAGTGGCAACTTCTGTAGCCTTTGAACAAAATCGTTCTCTGCAAAGTATAATGGATACAAAGTTTTGGAGAAGTAAATCTGTATTCGCATCACATTGTTTAAAACGTGTCCAGACTCTTTATGAGGACTGCTACACTTTGGGACCATTCATAGTAGCGAATGCAGTTCTAGGTGAAGTATCTACCACTACACTCCCTTAAATCCCTAGTACCCTTTTTCCCTTCTTGGAACTTGTATATATTTTAGGATTGGAGGAAATTGTTAGACAATCTCTGCAATCTTTGATTGAGTCAGGAAGTCAATTGTTCCTTGAGAGTGCCCGGAACAAGGGTATTGGTAGAGGTCCTGTCATGTTATAGGTTAGTCACCGTTTGACAGCTCCTAGAGTTCTTCAGCCCCCTGGGTGGGTCGCTGGTTCTCAAGGACAGCAGACTTATGATTGCAGAGAGCCATTGAAGTCAGCGTCCTAAATAGGTGTGAACCCTTAAGCTAAGTTTTTGTTTTATAAACTCTTAAGTGAAATTCCATTAATCTTGCTGTCTCTGACCCGCCAGCAAGGGTGTCAATCAGCTATTATATATAACCAGCGGGTAAGTTTAAATGTTTAAAAATGATATTTTCATAATAAAATAAATTTTTGAAAAAATCTGAGACTAGGAGGGATAGTTCGACCTAGCTCCATGGTGGCGCTAGTGTATACCTGGCATATAGATGCGATGGGCGCGAGTTTTGAATTTTCTTCCGGTCAGAAAGAATAAAGCTATTACTGTATATATAACCAGCGGGTAAGTATGTTAAAAAATTTATTTTATGAAAATATAATTTTTCCTAACAGTACTTACCTCAAACTACTTTCGGGTTATTGCCCGCCCATCCTTCCCCGAGTGTCTTACAAGAGTTTGATACCATTATTATCAAAAGCTTACTGGTGACCGAGACCTAGCTCCATGCTCTCGCACGCTGACCCGGGTCGCCTCAGTCGAGTATCCTTCCGCCACAGAGGGACACACTATAGAAAACGGAGATAGGGGAAACTACTCAAAATTCTGGTCGGTTGGGAGGAGAATCCCAGATACTAGAAACTAGTTCGAGGTAAGTACTGTTAGGAAAATACAAATTACTTAAAATTTGTGATTTTATTACAGTTACTCTCCGCTCCCCTTCTCCCGTCGATGTCGACTGGGGAAGGGATGGCGCAGTACTTATTTTATGTTTGTTCCCTCGGTGGTCCCTCTTCCCGTCGCGGACTAGGTGTTCCTGTCGAGGGAATTTTATGTTAAATAATTTGTTTTATTTTTCCTCAGTTAGCGATGCAGTTTCTTCGTTCGACTAAGAGTGCTAACAAAGCAAAGCTGTTCTGTTCATACCAGGGGAATCTGCTGTCACTGCCGTCCCTCAGAGGACGTCATCATGGGTGTCATCCCTTCTCTTAGAAGTATGCCCGTGGCAACACCTGATCAGCACTTCAACTTCGAGGAACTAGATCCGGCTATGCTTCCTCAGGTAGCGATCTTGTCAGATCATCTTAGAGCGCTACCAGGAGATTCGCCTCCAGGGGTCGGACAATGAGAAATCATCAACGGACTGATTGCTAGATAACCATTTTCTTATTGCCAGCTCATCTTTCTCTGATCATTTACCTCCAGTCTCGCTGATTGCTAGTCAATAACCAGTCATCAGCTTGCTTATCACTAGATCGCCGATGGCCAGCTCATCTTTCCTTGTTCAACGACCTCAGTTTGCTGATCTCTGACTAGCCAATCGTCAGCTTGCTGATCTAGCTGATGCCAGTCCGCGATCAAGCGCTGATCGTCAATGGCTCACTGATCACCAGCTAACAATCATTAAACCATTCAGTTGTCTCTCAGGGTTCTCCAAGCCAATCACCAACTCATTAGTTGCCAACCTTCCTTGGCTGACTGACTAGACAGCCTTCATCTGCCTGTCGGTTACCATCTTCGGCTCAGAGATCGCAGATTCACTGATCATCGGCAGTTTGCCGTTCACCATCAGTTTGTGACTCATACTTTCTAGTCAACCTCTACCTTGTGGTCCCCTAAATCGGAAGGCATTCAACACACTTCTCGCTACTCGCCGGTCGCCATCACACCAGTAAACTAAAGCGATCGGTAGGCGATCAACAGCCCCCATCAGCGTTTTGCCGATAGGTGACTTCTCACGAGCACTCTCCAACTGCACAGTAGCCACAATACCCTGCCGTTAACCATTGATTAACATTCGCCAGACCCATGCTTTTTTTAAGGAATAGCTCAATCCCGTCAAGGTGCATGTTAGGGTCAAGCTTTGCCTTAATTCTATCAGTTGAAGGAGTTCTCTCCCAGGGAAGAGTCCTTACACGGTATTGCGTCCCATCCTTTCCGCCACAAGTCGAGACCCCAGCATCAACAATCTCCCATGCGAAAGGATCCACAAGGAGCTGTCCCTTTTGGTCGATATCCTCACCATGTTGGAGGAGTTCGGACAAGGATTTAAGACCACAGGTCTTTATGTGCACGCTGGACTTAATGGACGCATACTTCCAGTCCCAAACCATCCATCTTTAAAAAAGTATCGGAAATTCAATCTAGACAACAAGAAACACCAGTTCAGGGCTCAGTGCTAGGTCTTTCCATAGCACCCATCCTGGGCTTACAGGATCAGCTTCCGTCTCCTCCGTTTCTGGACGACTGACTGACCTTAGCAGACTCCGTGGCAACCTTGAGTTACCCTGGAATATCTGAAGTCTTTTTACCATGATCGGGTGATCATGGTAAACCTTTGGAAGTCTTCCCTACTTCCCTCTCAGAAGACTGGTATATCTGGGAATGATTCTAGACACCAATCGCCACATAACCTTCTCATCAACGACAGGATAACGAGGCTTAGAAAGGTCACAATACCCATTCTCAAGATGAGAACTCCCAGCCCGGAGTGACTATTTTTCCTCACACACCTATCATCCCTGGTCTGTCTAGCCTCCAACGGCTGCCTCAGGATTCATTCTCTCCAGTGGCGGCTTTAGTTCGACTGGAATCAGGCCTTCAATTCCCCGGACATTCTGATCCCTATGGGACCAGAAGCTTGGATGAACCTCAAGGGATGGGTGTCAGTCGAGAATTCACGGAGTGGTGTAGCCTTCTCCTCCTTCCCCACCCCTCCGACTTGATGCTGTGCTTAGACACATCATTTGAAGGAAGGAGGGACCATAGTGCTGCACCACATGACCTCAGGCCTCTGGACAGAGTCCGTAAGTACCTTCACTTGAAAATCTTAAGAGATGAAGGCCAACTATCCAGTCCTTCAACTGCCTCATCATTTCCTAAATGGCCACTCAGTGGTGTGATGAATGACAACACCACATAGGGGATCACATCTACAAGCAAGAAGGAACTTGCTCGCAGCCTCTTCCCGTTTAACAGTTTAAGTACTAAGATGCTCCGAAATCCGCTCGGTGCCACTATCAGCCCGCTTCTTTCCAGACTAGAGGAATGTGCTCGCCGACAATCTGTGCACAGCATCTCAGATAAGGTTTACCGAATGGTCTTTGGATCACCTTGTAGCCCACAAAGTCCTGACTTTACTGGGTTCTCCAACTGTGGATCCGTTCGCAACGCCCCTGAACCTCGGGCTTCCACTACTCTCCAGTCCTAGACCCCAAGGTTCTCTGGCAAGAAGCATGCCAACAACAGTGGGTACAACAACGACGTTTACATCTCGTCCCTGTTTTTGTATGAAGAGAAGGGTACTCAACAAGGCTAGAACATCGGTCAGCCTCTCAAGGGCTCTCATACTCAAGAGATGAAGGCTAACTTTCCAGTCCTTCAATAGCCTCATCAATTCCTAACTGGCCACTCAATGGTGTGATGAACGACAACACTGCATAGGGGCTCAAATCAACATGAAATAAGGAACTTGCTTGCAGCCTCTGCCCATCTAACAGTATAAGTTCTAAGATAGGCCGAAGTCCGCTTGGTACCACTATCGGCCCGCTTCATTTCAGACTAGAGGAATGTGCTCTCCGGCAACCTGTGCACAGCATCTCTTCTAAGGTGTACCGAACGGTCCTTGGATCACCTTGTAGTCCACAAAGTCTTGTCTTTACGGGATTCTCCAACTGTGGGTCTGTTCACAATGCCCCTGAACCTCCAGCTTTTGCTGCTCCCCAGTCCTAGACCCCAAGGCTCTCTGGCAAGAAGCATGCCAACAACGATGTCTCGTCCCTGTTTTAGTCTGAAGAGAAGGGTACTCAACAAGGCTAGAACATCGGTCAGCCTCTAGGGCTCTCATAGCTCCGCTATGGCATTACGCAGAACGGTTTCCGAACCTTCTGCAGCTCCTGATAGAGCCTCCAAGAGAACCCTCTCCACGTCACAGACAACTATACTTCAATATCTACTACAAGCTATAGCTTTGCTATGATTGTACGCCTGGAGACTACCCAGTACCTCCTCTCTCAGAGAGGCTTTTTGCAATAAGTTGAGCAGAGGTTGTCTAGATATCTGAGGAATTCCTCAGCATCAGTCTACCAGGCAAAGTATAACATCTTCTGTGGTTGGTGTCATGGGAAAGCGTATCTCTCCACTTGATACCTCTATTCCAGTAATAGCGGAATCCTCTAGTATATGCAGGAGGAAAAGACCCCCTTTTTAGTTTCAGCAGGTAAAGACGATCACTCAACCTTGAGCCTCGCCTTCAAACTGAAAGGAAGGGGCATTCCCTCATCGCTAGATCTTTCCTAACTCATGCCGACTTACAAACTTGCCTTTTCCTAGTCGGAATTCAGACCTCCCTTTTGGAACATGGTTCAAGTTCTCCGGTCTCTAAGGAGACCTCCCTACGTTCCACTTTACCAGGCAACAAATTTTTACCTGGTTTAGAAGACGGTGTTCCTACGCACTTTGACAGCAGCCAAACGAGTCAAGGAACTTATGGTCTCTTTTTTTACTACACCCATTCATGAGAAGGGTGAAAGGCAACGTTCAGTTCCGTTCCTGAATTTGTTGCCAGACACAGTCTCCAGAGGTGAGGTATCCTAGACAACCAATCTCCACTCAGTAACTGACGATCCAGATCATCTGTTACTGTACCCTGGTGGGAGGTTTGAGGCTCTACATCAAGAGAACGGCAACAGCCCACCCGGGTCCCTTCTCTTGTCATCAGCACTGGGAGAGACAAGAGGAGGATCACCAAAACATCTTCTCTGCTGGATTCACAAGTCATCAATTAAGCTCTGAATCCAGATCCTCATCCAGCATGTCGACCCACGATGTCAGTAGTTCTAAGCAGATTACTCTGTGATGCAGGTTCTACAAGCAGGTGTGTGAATGCTCCAGGTGACTTTCACAACCCTTCTCCTGCAAGACGTGCCCCTCAAGAACTTGATACGATCTCTATCGGTCCTGTGGTGGCTGCACAACAGCTGGTTGTATACCTAAGCTCCTTATTAGACAAGTAGCAGAAGGTTGAGGGGACTCTTACCCAGTTTTAGCGTGAATGGAACGATTTTACTGGCTCTTTTTCTTTTCTTCATCCTCCCCTCTCTTGGGGAAAGCAGCATCCTGGGTTCTCTGCATAAGCTGACCTCAAACCACTGTAGGTAAACCATGCTCCCTTGTGTACCTAGTATCAAGCTAATACTGTTGCGTCATCATTTCCTGGCAGGTGGTATTGGGAAAGTCTTGGTTACAAGTTTTTCCTACAAAAAGACTGAATAACTCTTATCAGGACAGTCACACTTATAAATATCTCAACACACAGCTTACGTAGGTCACGGACCTTGCCTTGCAAGGTTTTAGCAAGGAGCCTGGACTCCTTATTTTGAGTACTAACATACTCGGATAAGGACCCCCGGGTAAAGACAGAAGCCAGATTGGCAGGGACGTCCATCCTTCCTAATGGGTGAGTCACCCCTAGATAAATAGTGTATGTTTGTTTTCCAGTTTCGGAACAAATGACAAATTTGTAGATAATTTGTATTTTTCCTAACGATACAAACCTCAGGTTTTTCAATATTTAACTTAGCCGGTGATTATATAGCTGCAACTCTGTTGCCCGACAGACAACTCTACGGTAAAAACTCGCCAGCGATCGCTACACAGGTTGCGGGTGTGCCTAACAGCGCCATCTGTCGTCCAGATACCCAGTACTCAATGTAAACAAAGACTCAATTTTCTCTCTGTCGAGCTATCGACAAGACGTACTTACTCGCTGTTGCTAAACTGGAGTTTTTTCACAACTAATTGGTGAAGTACTTTATTCTAGTTTTGAGCTTTCGCTATGCAGGTGTTTTATCTTCATCTTAAATCTTGAACTCGTTTTGGATAGATTTAATTATGGTGACAAAGAGAGTATGGACTTTCTTTCACTTTTAAATGGCCGACCCTTCCCTTAGACGGAAGTGTGTTTAGGCTTTTAGTAATTATCTTATCACGTTATAAAATATATCTCTCCGCCTTTATTAGGCCTCTTCGATTAACTTTCCATTTATTATAAACATATAAAAATAAATTTTAATGTTTTGTTTATATAGACCTTTCCTGAGAGTAGGCGGTCCTATCTTGGAAACCGAAGTTAATCAACGTTGAGCCCTTTATATCGTAATTAAAGGATTTAAAACTTTTTAAATGTAATATTTTATGAAAGAATTTCTTTGATAGTCTTCGTACTGTTTTCAAAGATGAACTAACGTTTTGTACTGTTTTCAAAGATGAACTAACGTTTTGTTTATTTATGCTACGCAGTTGTTGACGTTCAGGACGTTCAACATGCGCTCTATCGTTACGATAGAGAGAGAGTGTATCACGGTTTCACTTTGCAGTAAGAGTAAATCGATTCTGACGTTTTGTTCATTCTTTCTTAGCTTAAATGTTTTAAATTCTATTTTAAAGGAATTTTTTATTTGAAAAACCTTTCAGTTTTTTCCTTTAGTCAAATAACATGTTTTTTTTGACGAAATATAATTGGGCTCTTCTCTTAGGTGCGAAATCAAGAGAGAAAGAGAGAGAGAGATAGAGACGGAGGGAGAGAGAGGAGGGAAAACGCGGGTAACGTTGTTCTCGAGTTACTCTCGTCCCTAGTCGCTGTACGGGGAGGAAGGATAAAACGTTTTTAGTTTTTTTTTATTCTCGTCCCCAGGCTATGTGTGGTGAGAGATTGAAAACGTAGTTATATGAACTAGTGTTTAGTCTCTTTCCCAGCCACTGAATTTTTTATCTTAATATATGTTTTCTGTTTTTTGCTGGTATTAATGAGCTTGCATTATACGACTGATTTCGCAATTACTACCTTTTAATGAAGGGTAGAATTGCGTGTTTCAGGTAGAAATCAGTAAAAGTTTCGATTTCAGTGAAATAAGTGCAAAACAGAAAATCGAAGTGATAAAGTGATATGCGCAAAGTGTTACAGTGTTGCGTCCGAGGGTTCGTCTGTTCGTGCCTGTCGTTCACCTAGTCCGGGACCTCTTGCATGCTCCCAAGCCCAGGGGAGAAGTAATGTCAAACGACTTATGGGTTCGAGAGGCCTTGATCAACGAACAGACGTTTTCCCTCTATGGTATCGGGTGTATCTTACCAAGATCTCCCCTACCATAAGACGAGAGAGACGTTGTTTCTCCTCGTCATCCGAAGGCTTTCCGCATAAGAAACCTGTCACAAGGTTTCGAAGCCCTTAAGCGAAAGTCAGTCCTTTCAGGACAGGTCCAGCGTCCTGGTTACAACCATTAGGACAGCTCTGACCCTATGCAGTCATCGGATAACTGCTCGCCGCCTAACAAAAGCGTAACACAGACTCCGAGAGAGTTTTTTTGTTGGCAAAGTGTTGCGGTCACAGACGTTACCCTCGTCTCTTACCACAACCATTTCCGTTGATCCTTAATGGGTTGTATGGCAAGACATGCAGTATATGCTTGCCTCCCTTATGGAAGACTATTCTGCCGATTAGTCCGTTGAGTCTAGCCGTTTATCTCATCGATATCCTGGCTTTCAGCCAACCTAACGTTCCTTTGTGCTTACTGTTGACGTTGGCGTAGCTTAGTCACGTCAGTCAGGTTGTTTAGAACCACACTCGATGCGGTCTCGTGTGGTTTTTCAGCCGCATTTGGACGTTAGGCCACTTGCTGATGCTCCTGTTGACATTCAAGACGTTCACTAACAATCGGAGTTGACTTGTTTTGACGCTGTGCGTCAACCTCCGCATTCTAGAGTTGTTTTGACTGCTCAGTCTAGGCAGTCAAAGCAGTCTCGAGTGGACGCTGTGCGTCCTCACGCACCTGTTGTGGTTGACAGTTCAGTTGTTGACAGTTCACAGACTGTCAAGCAGTTACATGACGTTGCGTTCTGGTCCGCTACTAATGCACCAGTGAGTGTGGACTCTGCTTGTAAAGCATTGCCACCACGGTAGGTCTCTCCCTTGCTTGAGACTCGGCTTTTATCGGACAAGGTTCCTGTAGATGAGGAAGTTGCTGTTCCCCCTCCTACTGATATTCCCTTGAGGACTCTGTCAGATGGAGAGGAGCCTAAAGCTGCTTAGCCTCCTATAGACTTTGATTAAATCATGATGATTTTTTTAAGGATCTTTGTCCGGATCTTTTTGTAACTGCTGCTCCTCGTTCGCCTAAACGTCAGAGCTTACACTAGGCCTAGCTACTTCGAAGCCGTTGTTTTTAAGCTAGTGCTCTCTCGCTCTCCTAGAGAGCTTTACGTTGGCTAGGCGACTGGTTTTTCACCAGGAGGAGTTTGGGGGATACAGCCTTTGCTTTCCCTTCTTTTAAACTGGTTTATAGAGAGAGAGTCTGATATGACACGAGAGAAGTTCTCGGCTTGGGAGTTCATGCCTCTGCCCAGATAGACTTCTCAATTCTCGTAGACTCTCCCTGGCGCCTGGCCAGGAGACGCTCCAAGTTGTTTACAGGTCTACTTCACAGCTGTTTTCGAGCCTTTGAAGTTTTGCTGTACAATTATGTCATGCATAACAAGGCTTTCAGGGATGGTAAGCGGTACCGCCTCAGTCGCTAACCCCGTCTGTTGCCACACCTGCTCCCGTAGACCCTAAATGGGCTTTGCTGCAAGACATGCAGTCCAAGCTTGCGTCCTTGATAGAGGACTTTATTGCGGAGAAGGTTGCTACCGAACCTTCTGGCCAACAACCTTCCAACCGGTCGGTTGTGTGCCCTGTTGACGCTGAGGTAACCTACTCGCGTCTGCCAGTTGAGGTGGTTCCTCCACCGATGCGACCCAGTGTGGGTTGCCAGCCGCACGTTGACGTTAAGCGACGCTCAGAGGTGGTTGTTGACGTTCAGGACGTTCAACAACCAGCAGAGGTGACTTGTTTTGACGCAGTGCGTCAACCTCAGCAACCCGGTAGGGTGTTGACTGCACAACCCAGACAGTCTAGACAGTCTCGGGTTGACGCTGTGCTTCCTCGCGCACCCATGGTTGTTGACAGTTCACAGACTGTGCAGCAGTTCCATGATGTTGCGTCCGGCTCCGTCACGCATCCACCAGTGCGACCGGACTCAGCGAGCCAGACGTTGCCCACTCCGTTGCCGTTTCCTCATCAGTTTTCGGATGAGGAACCCTCTGATGAGGACGTTGCTGAACAACAAGACGATCAGCCCCCAGAATAGATCAAGCCCTGCTATCCATCCAGAAGATGCTGAAGAAGGAACGCTGCTCAGTCAGGCTGTGGATGAGTCTGGTAGGGACGCTGTCATCCGTGGAACAATTTGTGTCACTAGGAAGACTACACCTCCGTCCTCTTCAATACCATCTAGCTTTTCACTGGAAAAAGGACAAGACGCTAGAAGCGGTCTCGATCCCGGTTTCCGAAAAGATAAAGTCTTGTCTGACTTGGTGGAAGGACAATATCAACCTAAGAGAGGGTCTTCCCCTGGCTGTTCAGACTCCCAACCACGTTCTCTTCTCGGACGCATCGGACGTGGGCTGGGGCGCGACACTAGACGGTCGGGAATGCTCAGGACTGTGGAACTCGAGTCAGAGGAGCATGCATATCAACTGCAAGGAGCTGTTGGCAGTACATCTGGCCTTGAAAAGCTTCAAGTCTCTCCTTCGAGGCAAAGTGGTGGAAGTTAACTCGGACATCACCACGGCCTTGGCGTACATCTCCAAACAAGGAGGTACCCACTCACTGACGTTGTACGAGATCGCAAGGGACCTGCTCATCTGGTCAAAAGGTCAAGACATCTCCCTAGTAACGAGGTTCATCCAAGGCGACTTGAACGTCATAGCAGATTGTCTCAGTCGGAAAGGGCAAGTAATTCCAACCGAATGGACCCTCCACAAGGATGTGTGCAAGAGACTTTGGGCCACTTGGGGTAAAACCATCCATAGATCTCTTTGCAACCTCGCTGACCAAGAGGCTTCCAATCTATTGCTCTCCAGTCCCGGACCCAGCAGCAATACATATAGATGCTTTCCTCCTAGATTGGTCACATCTGGATCTCTACGCATTCCCACCGTTCAAGATTGTCAACAAGGTACTGCAGAAGTTCGCCTCTCACGAAGGGACAAGGTTGACGTTAGTTGCTTCCCTCTGGCCCGCGAGAGAATGGTTCACCGAGATACTTCGATGGTTAGTAGACGTTCCCAGTAGTCTTCCTCTAAGGGTAGACCTTCTACGTCAGCCACACGTAAAGAAGGTACTCCAAAGCCTCCACGCTCTTCGTCTGACTGCCTTCAGACTATCGAAAGACTCTCGAGAGCTAGAGGCTTTTCGAAGGAAGCAGCCAGTGTGATTGCTAGAGCAAGGAGAGCTTCTTCCATTAGAGTCTACCAATCGAAGTGGGAAGTCTTCCGAGACTGGTGCAAGTCAGTTTCTGTATCCTCGACCAGTACCTCTGTAGCTCAAATAGCTGTTTTTCTCTTATACCTGAGAAAAGGACGATCCCTTTCAGCTCCCACTATCAAGGGCTACAGAAGCATGTTGGCATCGGTCTTCCGGCATAGAGGCTTAGATCTTTCCAAACATAAAGATCTGCAAGACCTCCTTAAGTCTTTTGAGACCACCAAGGAGCGTCGTTTGGCTACCCCTGGATGGAATTTAGACGTGGTACTAAGATTCTTCATGTCAGACAGGTTGGAGCCGTTACAATCAGCCTCCCTGAAAGATCTCACTCTTAAGACTTTTCCTGGTATGCTTAGCCTCGGCTAAAACAGTCAGTGAGATTCATGCCTTCAGCAAGAACATAGGATTTTCGTCAGAAAAAGCCACTTGTTCGCTACAACTTGGTTTTCTAGCCAAAAATGAGCTGCCTTCTCGGCCTTGGCCTAAATCTTTCGATATCCCCAGCTTATCGGAGATCGTAGGCAATGAACTAGAAAGAGTCTTATGCCCTGTTAGAGCTCTTAAGTTCTATTTAAAGCGTACTAAACCTTTACAAGGCCAATCTGAAGCTTTATGGTGTTCAGTTAAGAAACCATCCTTGCCTTTGTCAAAGAATGCTTGGTCAGACTTTATCAGATTGTTAATACGAGAAGCTCATTCACATCTTGAGTGAGGAAGACCGAACTTTGCTTAAGGTGAAGACGCACGAAGTTAGAGCTGTAACAACTTCCGTGGCCTTTAAGCAAAATATATCTGCAAAGTATAATGGACGCAACCTATTGGAGAAGCAAGTCAGTGTTCGCGTCATTTTACTTGAAAGATGTCCAGTCTCTTTACAAGAACTGCTACACACTGGGACCATTCGTAGCAGCGAGTGCAGTAGTGGGTGAGGGCTCAACCACTACAATTCCCTAATTCCATACCCTTTTAATCTTTCTCTTGAAATGTTTTTATTGTTGTTTTTTGGGTTGTCCGGAAGGCTAAGAAGCCTTTCGCATCCTGGTTGATTTGGCGGGTGGTCAAAGTCATTTCTTGAGAGCGCCTAGATTAGGGGTTTTGATGAGGTCCTGTTGTATGGGTTGCAACCCTTGATACTTCAGATCCTAGGGGTCGATCAGCATCCTAAGAGGATCGCGAGGCTCCGTAAGGAAGACGTACTTAAAAGGCAGAGTAATTGTTCAAGTCGACTTCCTTACCAGGTACCTATTTATTTTGTTTTTGTTATTTTGATAACTTCTAAAAGGAAATAAAAACTCTTAGCTCATAAAAGTGTAAACATATATTGCTGGTCTCTACCCACCCCCCTGGGTGTGAATCAGCTATATAATCACCGGCTAAGTTAAATATTGAAAAATGTTATTTTGATAATAAAATAAATTTTTGAATATACTTACCCGGTGATTATAAATTAAAGGACCCTCCCTTCCTCCCCAATAGAGACGCAGTGGGACGAGGAGAAAATTGAGTCTTTGTTTACATTGAGTACTGGGTATCTGGACGACAGATGGCGCTGTTAGGCACACCCGCAACCTGTGTAGCGATCGCTGGCGAGTTTTTACCGTAGAGTTGTCTGTCGGGCAACAGAGTTGCAGCTATATAATCACCGGGTAAGTATATTCAAAAATTTATTTTATTATCAAAATAACATATTTATACAAACTTGCCTCCCTATCCCCCTTGAAGTCCTACCTCCAAGCAAAGTGAGCTCTATCACCGGTGTGTAAGCGGAAGCAAGTTACCCCCGCTAAATAGCTAAGGCTTGTATCGTATGGAAAAATACAAATTATCTACGAATTTGTCATTTCCGATGCATCTACACAGTACTTTATTGAGTGTTTTCTGATTTACATCAAACCGTTATATGTTGTAGGAACGTACCATATTTCTCGTGTCATAAGATACACCTTTTTTCCCAGAAAATGACCCCCAAAATCACCCTGCGTCTTAACACGTGAGAAAAAGTTGTATGTGATTGATGCATTTATTTTTATATTGCACTTCATTTAATGTAGTACAGTAGCAAATTATTTGTTTGTTTTGATAATCAGCTGATCACTCCCCAACCTCCTCCTAAAAGCAAACATGCCAACCAGTGGTCTTGTTGCAAACGACGCTATAACATATTAGTTGTTTATGCAGTATATATCTATTTTCAATATTAAACTTACCCGATAATCATGTAGCTGTCAACTCCGTTGCCCGACAGAATTCTATGGAGGGATACGCCAGCTATCACAATACTAGAAGGGGGTGTACTTACCAGCGCCACCTGTGGCCAGGTACTATAGTACTTCTTGTTGACACCTCCTCAATTTTTCCTCTGTCGTGCTTCCGGCAAGACGTTCTGGGATACGCTTATGATCTTCGAGTATTTTCACGGCTTTTGGTGAAGTATTCTCTCAGATTTCGGCTGTCGCTTTACTGGAAACCTTCTTATATTAGCTTAGATAGCTTTTATATAGTCCTGATTAACGGTTAACGATCTTTTGCTTGATTTTGGAACCCCACTTGGCTAACTCTTTGGATTCAAGATGTCTGACATTTCGCAAGCCCCCACCCATAGGCGATGTAGGTCTTGTAATAGGCGTATTCCGAAGGCCTCGGTAGATCCTCACACCGCTTGTTCTGACTGTAGGGATAGGCCCTGTCAGTTAGAAAATCGATGTGAGGAATGCGCCGGACTTTCGGAACTTGATTTTGTCCGTCTTTTGAAATATTCAACTAAGTTAGAGAAAGGTAGAGTTAGGAGGAGTTCTTCTCACTCTTCACTTTTTTCCTCACCTCATGATCCCCTACCTTTTCCTACCCCTGTAGTGGCTACCCCCGAACCTACTATTTGCCCTCAGCCTGATATGTCTGTTGTGTTGCGTGCTATTCAGGCCTTAGGCGATAAAGTAGAGTCAGTGGTAAGTGATCATAAGTCTCTTATGGCCGAAGTCAAGGAACTTAAGGTCAAGAGTGCAGTGGGTGGAATTAGTGCCAGTGCTGTGACGAGTGCTAGTGTCAGTGCAGTGCCAAGTGCCAGTGTCAGTGTCAGTGTGGTGCGTGAGGATACTTCTGTGCGTGTCAGTCGTCCTCCCAGTCCGGGACCTCTTGCAAGCTCCCAAGCCCAGGGGAGAAGCAATGTCGAAGGGCAAAAGGGTTCGGCAGGCCTTGATCGGCGCACAGAAGTATCCTCGGTGGTTGCGGGCGTGTCTTCCAGAGACCGTCACTCCCACCTGCAGACGATTGAGCCCGTCTTTTACTCGTCCGCTGATCTATTGTCAGGGAAGAAACGCTGGACTCAGGTCTCTAGACCACTCAAACGCAGAGTCCAGTCCGCGAGTGCTCAACCGGGCTGCAGTCATTGGCTCAGCTCTGACTCGCCGCAGTCATCAGTCGACTGCACTCCGCCCAAGAGGAGTAAGGTTCTGCCGCAACAGATCTCGGCTGTTAAGGCTTTGCCTCAGCAGACCCTAGTGTCTGCCGACCCCAAGTTGTCTCTACTGCAGTCCATGCAAGCACAGCTTTCGGTCTTGATGAGTGAGTGTCGGGCTGAGAAGGTTGCGCCTCCGCCTCCGCCTGCACTCGCTCCGCCTGCGCTCGCTCCGCCTGACCGCAGTACCGCCTGCCAGGCGTACGATGTTGAGCCACGTTCTGAGTTTACTGTTCCCAGTGGTGTACAGCCTCCGCCTTCCTTAAGGCAACCTCAGCAATGGGATCAGGAGGCTTATAGCTCTCTTCCTCCGCTTCCACTTGCTGCTCCACCAGTGATGCAACACTCGGTTGAGGTACAACAACCTCTCCCGTCCATGAGTCAGTCTCCTCAGCTCTCGCTGCAGCGAGCTCAACCCTCCACAAGGCAAGCACCACAACACCTTAGCCTTGCGCCTCAGGAGCCTCAGCTTGCGAGACATTTACTACGTTCTGCGCAGCCTCTTCCTCATTGCGCTCCGCTCACACCGCAGGAACAGGAACTTGCTACTCCGCTTCCGCCAACCTCTCAGCAAGCGCAACCCTTGAGTTCAGCCACTCATGCCAGGAGTCAGCCTCCTCCACCCATGCGCCTACCTTCTGCTTCTTCTTTTGTTCAGCCTTTGCAGTCTGAGCCTCAGGTTTTCCCTCAACAGATTCTTGAAGAGGAAACCACTAATATTGTTGTTCCTGCTCGTTCTGACTCTGCTGTTCAGCATACCTTTCCGATCTCTTCGCTACACTCTGGTGATGAGGCGTCTGATGATGAGGCGGCACACCTGGATCCCTCATCAGACGTGGATGAATCCAAGCCTTCTCCGCCGTCTATTGACTTTCGTAAGGTCTTGGCTCTGCTTAGGGAGGTATACCCAGACCACTTTGTCTCTGCTATTCCCCGCTCTCCACCATCTGAGTTTTCGCTGGGCATGCAGCCAGCTAAGTCTACCTATACTAAGCTAGTCCTAGTAAGGTCCTCTAAGAGAGCGTTAAGGATCTTAGGGGAGTGGCTGCAGACTAAGCAACACCTTGGCAAGACTTCGTTCATGTTTCCTCCGACTAAGCTCACTTCTAAAGCGAGCGTTTGGTATGCCACAGGAGAGGAACCAGGCTTGGGAGTACCTGCCTCTGCCCAGGCTGACTTCTCAAGTCTGGTAGACTCGCCTCGTAGAACTGCAATGAGGCGCTCTAAGGTTTGCTGGACCTTCTCAGACCTTGATCACTTCCTGAAGGGTGTTTTTAGAGCATTTGAGATGTTCAACTTCCTAGACTGGTGCCTGGGGGCCCTCAGCAAGAAGACCTCCCCTGCGGACAAGGATTCTGCCATGCTATTAATGTCCTGCATGGATAAGGCCATTAGAGATGGATCTGGCGAGCTTGCGTCGATGTTTGTATCAGGGGTTCTTAAGAAAAGGGAACAGCTTTGTACCTTCCTTTCCTCCAGCATTACACCTTGTCAAAGGTCACAACTCCTTTTCGCTCCGCTCTCGAAGTTCCTCTTCCCCGAAGAGCTGGTTAAGGACTTGTCTGCTGCCCTGATACAAAAGGACACACATGATCTTGTAGCCTCATCGGCTCGTAAGTCTAAGGTTGCTACCTCAGTCCCCAGGACTTATCGCACCCCAGTGGCTGATACTCCTGCTACGAGGTTCATACCGCCCTATTGTGGTAGAGCCCCCAGCCGAGGAAGTTCCCGTCCAGACTCTTCCAGGAGCAAGTCTAGGAAAGGTTCCAAGGCCTCTAAAGGAAAAAACTGACTCTCCGCATCTCCAGACAGCAGTAGGAGCCAGACTCAAGAGCTTCTGGCAAGCCTGGGAAAAGAGAGGTGCAGACGCCCAGTCTGTCAGTTGGCTGAGGGAGGGTTACAGGATTCCATTCTGCCTCAAGCCCCCTCTGACCACATCTCCCATCAACCTCTCTCCCAACTACAAAGAAGAGGACAAGAGGCTAGCGTTGCACCAGGAGGTGTCGCTACTTGTGCAGAAGAAGGCAGTGGTTATAGTCCGGGACCATCAATCCCCGGGCTTCTACAACCGTCTCTTTCTGGTTGCCAAGAAGACAGGAGGTTGGAGACCGGTGCTGGACGTCAGCGCGCTCAATGCGTATGTCACCAAGCAGACGTTCACGATGGAGACGACGAAGTCGGTCCTAGCAGCGGTCAGGCAGGAGGACTGGATGGTCTCGTTGGACTTGAAAGATGCCTACTTTCACGTTCCTATTCATCCAGACTCCCAACCTTTCCTGAGATTCGTTTTTGGAAAGGTTGTCTACCAATTCCAAGCCCTGTGTTTTGGCCTAAGCACAGCTCCTATGGTGTTCACGCATCTGATGAGGAATATAGCAAAATTCCTCCACTTATCGGACATCAGAGCCTCCCTCTACTTAGACGACTGGCTGTTGAGAGCCTCCACGAGTCGTCGCTGTCTGGAGAGTCTCAACTGGACTTTGGACTTAATCAGAGAACTGGGTCTGTTAGTCAACATAGAAAAGTCTCAGCTCATTCCCTCCCAATCCATTGTGTACCTGGGAATGGAGATTCGGAGTCAGGATTTTCGGGCTTTTCCATCGGACCCCAGGATAAGCCAAGCCCTAGAGTGCATCATGAGCATGCTGAAGAGGAGCAGTTGCTCGGTGAGACAGTGGATGAGTCTCACAGGGACCCTTTCATCACTGGCCCTGTTCGTCGAGCTAGGGAGACTCCACCTCCGCCCTCTTCAATTCCATCTTGCAGCTCATTGGGACAAGGGTTTGACTCTCGAAGCAGTCTCTATCCCAGTCACCAAAGAGATGAAGACCACTCTCTTGTGGTGGAAGAACAATCTCCTTCTCAGGGAGGGCCTATCGTTGGCTATTCAGACCCCCAATCTTCATCTCTTCTCAGATGCATCGGACTCGGGCTGGGGTGCGACCTTGAACGGACGGGAATGCTCGGGAACGTGGAACGAGGAACAGGGAACGCTCCACATCAACTGCAAGGAGCTACTAGCAGTTCATTTAGCCCTGCTGAACTTCAAGTCCCTCCTGCTAGGCAAAGTGGTGGAGGTGAACTCAGACAACACCACAGCCTTGGCTTACATCTCCAAGCAAGGAGGGACCCATTCGAGGAGCCTATACGAGATCGCAAGGGACCTCCTCATTTGGTCAAGAAGTCAAAACCTCACTTTGGTCACGAGGTTCATTCAGGGCAACATGAACGTCTCAGCAGATCGCCTAAGCAGAAGGAATCAGGTCATTCCCACGGAATGGACCCTCCACAAGAGTGTGTGCAACAGACTTTGGACCTTGTGGGGTCAACCTACCATAGATCTGTTTGCCACCTCCATGACCAAGAGACTTCCGCTGTACTGTTCCCCAGTTCCAGACCCTGCAGCAGTTCATGTGGATGCTTTTCTACTGAACTGGTCCCATCTCGACCTTTACGCATTCCCACCGTTCAAGATAATAAAAGAGGCTTTTCGAAGGAGGCAGCCAGTGCGATTGCCAGAGCAAGAAGGGTTTCCACTCGTAGAGTCTACCAATCTAAGTGGGAAGTCTTCCGGAGCTGGTGTAGAGCCAATTCAGTATCCTCTACCAATACCTCTGTGACCCAAATAGCTGACTTCCTTTTACATCTTAGGAATGAGAGATCCCTTTCAGCCCCTACGATTAAAGGGTATAGGAGTATGTTGGCTTCAGTTCTCCGCCACAGAGGTTTGGACCTTTCTTCCAACAAGGACCTTCAAGACATCCTTAAGTCTTTTGAGACGTCTAAAGAGCGTCGTCTATCCACTCCAGGCTGGAACCTAGACGTAGTCTTAAGGTTCCTTATGTCACCTAGGTTCGAACCTCTCCAGTCAGCTTCCTTCAAGGACCTTACCCTCAAGACTCTTTTTCTCGTCTGCCTTGCAACAGCTAAGAGAGTCAGTGAGGTTCATGCCTTCAGCAAGAACATTGGTTTCACGACCGAATCTGCAACATGTTCTTTTCAGCTCGGATTCCTAGCAAAGAACGAACTTCCTTCACGTCCTTGGCCTAGATCGTTTGAAATACCTAGCCTCTCCAACATGGTAGGTAACGAACTAGAGAGAGTTCTTTGCCCTGTCAGAGCTCTCAAGTATTATCTTAATAGGTCTAAACCTATTCGAGGACAGTCAGAAGCCTTATGGTGTGCCATCAAGAAACCTTCGAGGCCCATGTCCAAGAACGGGGTTTCGTATTATATAAGGCTTCTGATTAGAGAAGCCCATTCTCACTTAAAGGAGGAAGACCTTGCATTGCTGAAGGTAAGGACCCACGAAGTAAGAGCCGTAGCTACTTCGATGGCCTTTAATAAAAACCGTTCTCTGCAGAGCATAATGGATGCAACCTATTGGAGGAGCAAGTCAGTGTTTGCATCATTTTATCTTAAAGATGTCCAGTCTCTTTACGAGAACTGCTACACCCTGGGACCATTCGTAGCAGCGAGTGCAGTAGTAGGTGAGGGCTCAGCCACTACATTCCCTTAATCCCATAACCTTTTTTAACCTTTCTCTTGAATGCTTTTATTGTTGTTTTTATGGTTGTTACGGTAGGCTAAGAAGCCTTCCGCATCCTTTTGATTTGGCGGGTGGTCAATTCATTCTTGAGAAGCGCCTGGGTTAGAGGTTGTGTAGAGGTCCTTTAGTAGGGGTTGCAGCCCTATATACTTTAGCACCTTTGAGTTGATTCAGCCTCCAAGAGGAACGCTGCGCTCAGTAAGGAAGACGAACTTTAAAAAGAGGCAGAGTAACGGTTCAATTCGACTTCCTTACCAGGTACTTATTATTTCATTGTTATTTGAGATAACTGTTATATGAAATATGGGATACTTAGCTATCCTTTAATCTTGTACACTGGTTTTCACCCACCCCCCTGGGTGTGAATCAGCTACATGATTATCGGGTAAGTTTAATATTGAAAAATGTTATTTTTATTAGTAAAATAAATTTTTGAATATACTTACCCGATAATCATGATTTAATCGACCCTCCCTTCCTCCCCATAGAGAACCAGTGGACCGAGGAAAAATTGAGGAGGTGTCAACAAGAAGTACTATAGTACCTGGCCACAGGTGGCGCTGGTAAGTACACCCCCTTCTAGTATTGTGATAGCTGGCGTATCCCTCCATAGAATTCTGTCGGGCAACGGAGTTGACAGCTACATGATTATCGGGTAAGTATATTCAAAAATTTATTTTACTAATAAAAATAACATTTTTCTCATATTTTGTTGATATTTTGTAATAAAGCAATATATTAATAATGACTTTGTTGCCTGAGTTCCAAAATAATATAAACAGACAGTTGCTGAATACGACCTTGGAAAAAAGTTCTATTAGTTGAGTGCAGTATTACCAAGTTAGCAGAAAAGTAGATTAACCTAAAATCACAAACAGTAGCAAAAGTATTCCTCTTAAAAGAATTTCTAGATTTCTTTAATCAATAATTTCATTTTGTGTGAAAATTTATAGGCTATATGAGGCATTTTATAAATATTACTAGAATTTTACCTCTATACCAAAATTTTATGAAAAAACATTTGGCAACACTGCTTTCATATAAACACTTGAAACACCAAACACATACTAAACGTGTAGTTGTGGTGGAAACTACGACTGGTTTAGTAGTTTCTTATAGGAATATGTAATAAAATTGGGATAATCGGCATATACTGTAGCTAATTAATATTAACTTGAAACATTCCATAATACACTCAATAAGATAAGTTACTGTGCCAGACTATAATCACGCTAGAGTCGCTGACTAGGGATATCTGCAAAGAAATTTTTCAAAATCCTCAATATTTTTTTCTATAACTGCCTTGCTGAATTAAGGGTGCGTCTTACACTTGTAGCGTCTTATGACACGGGAAATGTGTATCCATTGTAACTCCACGACCTACCAGCATGCATGCAATGTTTAGCTTCAATGATTAAGTATTATAATACAGTATATGTAAAAGATTATTTTTTGTTTCAGCTTGCAAACACAGAAGAGTATATTGAAGGTCAGTCTACTGGTAGTTTAGGGGAAGTCCTTATCCGCTGCAATAATGTTTTGTATATAAGAGGAGCTGAGGATGATGATGAAGAAGAAGGCCAGATGAAAGAGTAATCGTTGATGATTATTGCACTTGGAAATTCCTCTTTTGTATGCTGTTTACTATTAATTCTATGTCTGTGTACCTTAATTTTAGAAGGAAATATTTTGCCAAAGAACTTAAATGTTGATTTACAGATCAGTACTCTCCTTTTCTTTGTCAATAAATTTTTTTTTCTAATGATGGTGTTTATAATACCCTCCAAATTCATCTTTTATAATATTTGTTATCCCTTTTACCCCCAAAGGACATACTGGTACGTTTCACAAAACTCATCCCTTTACCCGCATGGACGTACTGGTACGTCCTGGCAAAAAATGCTATAAAATTTTTTTTATATTTTTGATAATTTTTTGAGAAAATTCAGGCATTTTCCAAGAGAATGAGACCAACTTAACCTCTATGACAAAAATTAAGGCTGTTAGAGAAATTTTTAAAAAAGTATACTGCAAAATGTGCTGGGGGAAAATTAACCCCTTGGGGGTTAAGGGTTGGAAATTTCCTAAGAGCCTGGGGGTAAAAGGGTTAATCTATATATATTTGACTAGACACATTTCATAATATAGACTAATTTATATAACAACTTGTGAAGATGATTTAAAATTTCACTTTTATTCTTTGGATATTTCTCAAAATTGGGCTGTATCTTCAACAAAACATTAAATGCAGCCAGCATAAATTTTTCATGATATCTTATTCAAGCGTACTGTACTTTTTTCCTTGTGTGTCAAATTTAAATTTCATGAAATACTGTAGTTGGAGGAAAAGCCTGGAAGTCCAATGGGGTGGGAATGTTGAGGACACTCGTTGATTGAAGCGTTGCTTTTTCAAAAATGAATTATATTTGCAAATGCAAGAGAAAACGTGCATCAGTCTTGTGAGGTTTTTAGTAGTATGTGTAATGAAAAGACTAGATTAAAAACTTGAATTGCAAAAACAAATACAGTAGTTAAATAATTGATACAGTATTGCTTAAATAAACTTTACAGCTAGTCAAAATTATGCGAAGCAATTGATACCCCTGTGGCATGCAAATGAATAATATATGTTGAATAAACTACTTTTTTTATATTAGGTACACAAAATGCCCTTATACCACTCAATAATGAACTTGGACATTTCATTAGAATTGAGATACATTTTAAGGAGAATTAAATGAAATATTAATGCTGATAATATTTAAAAATAGATATTTCAATTACTATACCAGTAAAAAAAGTACACATGATCAGTATCCATGGTCTACAAATGTTGAGGCCCTCCCACCCTCTTAAAGTTAATCCATGATATTATTTTACTCATCCATATGAATACACCACAGAAAACAAACCATAAATTCATACAGTGAACCCTCGCTACTTCGCGGTTCGACCATCGCGGATTCACCACTTCGCGGATTTTTTCCATAACCCATATATATACAGTAATATATATATATATATATATATATATGTATGCATGTATTTATGTATATATGTAGGTATGTATATGTGTATACATATAAATATATATATATATATATATATATATATATATATATATATATATATATATATATATATACACATACATATATATATATATATATATATATATATATATATATATATATATATATATATCTAAAGTAGGAAGATGTGATGTAGTTCTAAGGGAAAAGTATGGGAAATATGTCTGGGTAATAAGCAAAGCTCTACCTCCAGTTTGTTTCTACATTATGATCAGAGATAAATGTAAACAAAACATTGGTTGCCATTTTTTATCGTGCTTTTTAGCATGTTTAGGAAATGCATGATATAAAATCACCTTTAATATTTGTGCCTGTTTTAGTTTAGGGTACTGTAGTACAGGCATTAAGTGTTCTGTACATTAAAGGGTAGTTTGTTAACAGTACTACGTACAAGGGAAGGTTTTAAAAGTCTGAATATACATGTTGAATAAATAGGTAAATATGGTGTCACTACTTCGCGGATTTTCACCTATCGCGGCCGCGACTGGAACCTATCTACCGCGATAAACGAGGGTTCACTGTATAGATTAGTTTTATTACATACCAGACTTGAAGCACCTTTGAAAGAAAGAACCATGCTGTGCGCACCCAGTAAGTGTCAATTTTTGGTGAATAAATTTACCAAAATCCAGGTCTTGCTCTTTGGACAGGATGTTCCTGGCAACTAGTGTGTATCTGTAATATTCTTCATTAAAAAAAAAAATCACAGCCACCACATAAACACCCTCTCCTCCCTCTTAGCTGACTAACTCAAAGAAACTGAGAAAAAAACAAAAGCAGATTACCAATGAAACTACTACCACTCAATTCCCTATCACTTATAACCATCCAACTGGTAATGTTGAACAACCCAAAACTATTTTATATGTCTAAATCTAAATCAAAATCAATTTTATGTTATGCATTTTATTTCAGGTATACAGTAGTTATTAGTCACTTCCATACCCTCCACATTGAAGCCTCCTTAGAGGGTTGTTGTTATTACTAGCTAAGCTGCAATCTTTGTTGAAAAAATAGGATGCCATAAGCCAAGTGTTCAAACAGAATTAGACTAAGAAAATAAACTTGTGAATAGAGTACAAGATAAGATCGGAAACAACAAAGTAGATCTGTCATTATATAAACTGTGAATAAAGACTTATGAGCAGGGAGATCATTTCACAAAATGGCCACAGCTGGAATAAAACTTCTAGAACTTTTGTAGTGTTGTGCCTTATGTGGAGAAGACGAGATTGATAGACATAACTGCGTTCTCCTAGGCATCTTTACCAGGGGAAGTACAATTCAGTTCATACTTCTCCGGATTGTCTTGTAATTTGAATTTAGACATTCTCACAGCTGCCTCTTGTTATTAAAGATCTGCCTGCAGAGTCTTCAATCCACCTTCAGAGGGAGAGGTCCTCTTTGGTATCTTTTAGTTCCATTTACTCCAGATGAGAGGTCCATAAGTGAGTATCTGCTCTTTCCACTAACAAAAGAGTTGTCCTTCGGATGGTTCCTCTTTGAACCATGCTTGCAATGTTGTTCCTTAACCTCTGCCATCCCTCCTATTCAGTGGCAGGTTGTAGACTCTCCTCTGGTTGGTGATGTACTATATCCACACATTCAGGAGACATCTCATCATCATGCTCTTCCTGACGTGCCTTGTCCAGATTCTTCATCTAGGGGTTTTGCTGCTAGAGAATTTGTCTTCAGATCTCTCTCTTCTCGAAGCTGTTTCTCCGACGAGCCTCCTCAGAAAAGCGTTCCTTCTTGGTAAGCGCATTTTCTAGGCATACGCTTCTCAGAAGCTCTGTTATAGATTCTCCTACTCTTCTAGCATGTCTTCCAGGTGCATGAGTTTAGTCACCCACCATGCACATCTCTTTCATAGACGTGTCCAAAGAAGTTTTACTTCCAGGCACTTGTCTCTCAGACACTGGCTCAGGTTTGCCTTTTCTATGTTTTTCAAACGTGTGCATCATCCTCAATGAAACATTACTCCGGAATCTCCACAAGCAGTTTTACCTAACGCTCACGTTATTAAATATACAGACAATCTTGCCTCTTCCTTATGGGCGTGTCTTCCAGATGCTTGTCTCCCAGGCTCGCTACCACAAGAGCATATTCACTGCAAACATGTTTCTTACTGGATGTTGCTCCTTATACTGAACCATCATACCAGATGCATGCTTTCCTTTCGAAGTGTCCCTCATATGGTTTTTCTTTCAGACATACCTCTCAGAGCTCACATCCACTGGGAAGGTATTGTCGTCTTGACCCTTTCCGTCATTTTATTGGGAATACGCTTTGAAGGAGAATAAAAAGCATACAACATACATGGGGCTAGAGAGGTATTTTTGGGCTCAGGCCATGTCGTCCTGATGGAAGGTTCCTCTAAGTAGCTTCCTTGGGTATATTTGACTACAGTAATATTCCCAGAGAATTTAACTAAAGGTCTCCAGAATTCTAACCACGGGCGCGAATATCCTTAAAGTTTCCTTTAAGGATATCGCATAATATCAGGGGACGTATTCTTGATACGCCACATAGCAATCTGCACCCCGCATAGCTTTTACGCTTCGAGGGGGAAAAGTGGCAAAATAAAAGAGGAGCTGTTAATAAGGTTCCTATCCTCCGTTACTGTTTGAGTACTCAGATGGCGCCACCATCGCTGCCATGTCCATTCCTTTTTCTGTAGCGAACTCTCTCGGTAATTTTCCCGGTAGCTCTCTCAGTATTTCGGATTTATCATGCAATCTTGAGCTTCTTCTGCCTCTGGTAAGTTGAGTATTTGATCTTTAAGTTGTATAAATTTAGCTCTTGCCGTAAAGTAAAAAATTCAAGTCAAAATTAAGTTAAATTTTGGCAGAGCTATTGCCTGAACCGGAGGCTTCTTCGGCGCTCTCGTTCGTAACGCATGAGTTATTTAGTTAGCCAGAATAACTTTCCCGGTATAATAGCATAAATGAAATTAGCTATTTAGTCTTCATTGCTAGGAGATAATTATATTATGCCGATTGTATTCGCATTAGCTTCGGCGATTTAGGTAGCCAAACTTGTTTACGCTAGGCTTCCATAGCCTAGGTGTTACTAGTGTACTTTCATGCATGATATAATAAGCTTTCCTGGTGTTATTAAATTCAAATGAAGATATTAGGCAATTTATACATGTAAGATATATCGATTGCATATAAATATTTCCTCTTCTGAGATAGTATACGAGAGAGCTTCGATGATTTAGGTAGTTGATCTCACTGCCACTAGGCTATTTAGTTAGCCAGAATGACTTTCCCGGTATAATAGCATAAATGAAATTAGCTATTTAGTCTTCATTGCTAGGAGATAATTATATTATGCCTATTGTATTCGCATTAGCTTCGGCGATTTAGGTAGCCAAACTTGTTTACGCTAGGCTTCCATAGCCTAGGTGTTCTAGTGTACTTTCATGCATGATATAATAAGCTTTCCTGGTGTTATTAAATTCAAATGAAGATATTAGGCAATTTATACATGTAAGATATATCGATTGCATATAAATATTTCCTCTTCTGAGATAGTATACGAGAGAGCTTTTATGATTTATGTAGTTGATCTCACTGCCACTAGGCTAATAGCCTAGTGGCTTTAGTATACTTTCATACATACTCCCCGGTTACCCTCGTGTATAGGGTAATCCCTCCTTCCCTCTGAGCGTAGCCGAAGCTAGTTGTCATTCAGGTAAGACTAGGCTAGGGTTTTTCTGCCCCTTCCCTTAGCTGCAGATGGTAAGCTTTGGGTTTGGGTCAGAACCTCAGAGTACATAGTCTTGTGCCGGCAGCTGATCGGTAGGGTGAATGAGATTCCCCTGTCTGTTAATGTTGTCGGCATAGGAGGCTAAGCCTCCCTAGATTGTACTTGAAGGGGCCATATATTTACCCCCTTCTCCCTGCGGTCTAGTAGACTAGTCCTGTGCTTCCAGACCCTAGGCTGAAGAATAGATATTCTTTTCCTGCCTAGGATGGCGTCGGCACTGGAACTGTTTCTCTCTTGTTTAAGGGTGGCGGCTACAAGGTTGCCGGCCCCTTTACTGAATTGGCAGACCCTGGGCTGGAGAATAGATTTCCATCGCCTAGGATGGCGCCGATACTGAAACAGGGCTTCCTTAGGGTGTGGTAGGATCGGCAACCTGCCGGCTCCTCTCACACCCTATACTGGACCCTTTTCCCTCCCCCCTTTGTCCTTTAGTGATGGCCTAGCTATCACAACCCTTTGGCCGTCGTTCTGCAATCTCACTGATTGCTGGCAGGTTGTATGGCTGGCTTGGGCTTCTGCTTGTATGGCTTAGTCGCTCAGCTTTCCCTTTCGGACACAAGCTCCGGGATAGCTGGGTTGGCGGGACCAGCTGCCGGCAGAAGATCCCTTTGCTATAGAGTGTTCTTCAGCCCTCTCTTGGACTGCCATTCACAACCTGTGTCCGGCAGTGACCGACAATGAAGGTGGACGAGTAGAAGCCTCAATATCTTATATTCTCCCCTTCCATTTGAACCCTCATTCCAGAGGAAGGAAGTGAGACAGTACTCTTACAACATCCTTCACTCCTTGCTTTCTCTCTCTCTATCGGCTAGTGCTGCCAGGTACTAACCTAACTGGCGGCTGCCGGCCACTACCATAGCCGGCAAGATGCTGGCTAGATTTGTGTGCCGACAACCAATGATTCGCTGACACAAACGACTTAGCTGGCAAGAACCGGCCGAGTTCTGACTACCGGCCACCACCCTGTCACATAGAATGCTGACTGGGCTAGTGTGCCGACAGCCGGTGACCCGCCGGCGACCGACAAGCCAACGGCAATCAGGCGGGCCGCCGGCCACCATTTCAGTCGATGTGGTGCTAGTGGAACTGTGCCCTAGGTGCTAGTCTTACCGGCTACAACTACAGTATATGTCTATACAGTAGCCAGTATATTTGCAGTATAGATCATACTGCAAACAGAAAACTATGGTATAAAAGTATAAAATAGTAAAATTTCCAACATACTCTGCGTGTCCAGGCGCATTCTATTGTTGAGACCATATAAGATAAGGATAGGAATTCTCTTTCCATATACTGATAGACGATCAGTTACTAATGACCCTCATTATTAATCCTTTTGGAAGTTGGTGTTAAGTTACATGCATCTGTCCTTATAGGCTAGATTCTTCCAATGGGCCCCCTGAGGAGGATAACTCTAGGCTTTAATATTGAGGGAGGTCACAGCAATTGCCTGGCCAGGAAACACACGTATGTGTTTCCTAATTCATTTCTAGCTTATCTATCCTAAGCGATATGCAATAAAATAAAATGGAAAATATTATAATATTTATTAGTTTATCTAGTGAGATGAACTACTTTATACTCATTTTATTTTCCTCTCTTTACAGGAGGACCATGTGAAGTGTGGCAGCGTCTTCTGCAACGTCCATAGCAAGGTCTTCTGCGGCCACCTGGAGTGTAGGACGCACTCCCATTGTTCCATCACCAAGGGACCTCTTAAATATTGGGACCCCCAGGTACTGTATGTACCATGGGAAAAGCCTTGGTTAGTGAGGCCTTTGAAGACCCCAAGACAACGGAGTCAAGGGATGCAGCTCGGAATAAGCTGCGCAGATGGGTTCATTGCTTTCAGAAAAATGCCACGGGGCCTTACCTTCCGAACGAGCTTATGAGAGCCTATCTATTCCTAAAAGCATCTGCGGATGCTGTTATTCCACAGCCTCACCTTGAGATCCCTTGTGTCCAGATTTCCGTAGATACGGATGTCTCGGATGCGATGAAGGACATCCATCTAGATGACAAGAGGATGTCAGAGGTGTCAGAGGACACCGAAAAGTTGCTGAAGGTCAGGAAGAGGAGTCAACATTGGCTCTGGAAACGGAAGAGGATGAAGTCGAAACTGTGTCTGTTTCATCTTTTCCAGCCCCAGAGCCAGTGCCCTCTACATCCTCCGCCCCTCCACCTGATAAGTCAGATAAGACCTTATCTGCCATCATGGCCATGATGGAGACCTTCCAGAAGAGGAGTAAAGAAAGGGAAGCTGCACTAAGGAAGGAGATTCATCAGCTTGCAGCGTCCCGTGGGTCTCATAAGCGACTCGATGTCAAGGATCTTCCCTTGTGCTCTGAGGTAAACCCATGGAGGCATGCAGAGTACGTGCCAATCACGAATAGTAAGATCTTCATCTCAGAAAAGCTGAGACCTGTCCTTATCGAGGACATCGAGTTCTGGCCCAGCTTTGAGTCCTATCCCGACTGTTTCGTTTGCCTAAAGGCGGAACCTGTATCCAAAGAGGAGACAGAGCCGAAGGAGGTCATAGTGCTTGTCCATAGAAAGGCTCAAGCTTTGTTGGCCAGCAGTCTGAAGGACAGGGGCTTCACTAATTCTAAGGTGCCAGCCCTGAGTAAGAAACACCCTTCCTTTCTTGCTCCAGCGACAATGGCCTTTCCCTTTGCGGAAAAAGGGTTCAAGGCGGTGATCAATGCAGTGGAAGCTGGGAAACCTTGCCCTATACTGGAGGAGTGTAGGCCCCTTTCCCTAGCCCTGCCTACGGATCACAAGGACTGGAAGGATATTCAACGTAAATTCTCAGTCGGGAAGCTGGAGGCGGATATCGCTGGACGTCAGTTCAGCGAAAACCTCCCCAAGTTGTCTGATTTTCTCCTGCGTAGGGAGCAGGATACGAAGGAAAGGCTTGCTTCCTCTCTGACCCTCCAGGTTACCTTGGAGGCAATGGCCAGTAAACATAGGTCCCCAGATATGTTCATGGTCGTAGCCAAAACACATTTGGCAACCCTGATTAAAGACTTTTATGGCTTTGCTAGGGCTTGAAGGGCTTGCAGGGAGTTCGTTTTTGCCTCAGCCGCGGTAAGACACGAACCCAGGAAGTTGATATCTTCCAATATCTGGAGGAAGGACCTCTTCCCGAATGAATTGGTCAAGGAGATAGTCGACAAGGCTGCCACGGAGAACAGGAATCTTCTCCAGAAGTTGGATATGTCGGCTAAAAGGAACTCTTCCCCGGATGAGGGTCCCCAACCTAAACAGAAGACAAAGAGGCCAATGTTGCCCTCTCGCCCCGCGAGACAACAACAGCAACTTCCCATGACCGCGGTGTCCCAGATGGTGACACAGCCCCAACCCACCTACCAGATGGTACCCCAGCAGGTGGTGACTCATTCACCAGCCTTCACTCCCGCCTATGAGAGGCAGACCACTACCTTTCGCCCTAAAGGTAGAGGGTCAAGTAGAGGTTCTTCTACACGTCCCTCGAGAGGAAGAGGGGATAGGGGAGGACGCGGTCAAGGAGGCAAGCCCTCCGGAACCTAGAAGCAATGAGATGCTTCCGGTAGGAGGAAGACTCCAACTATTCCGGGATCGCTGGACCTTCGATCCCTGGGCCCACAGCCTAATCAAGAATGGACTAGGTTGGAGCTGGAAGACAGCTCCACCATCATTTCCTCAATTCTTCCAACACTCCACCCCCGTTCTGGAAGAATATATCCGAGAACTCTTGAGTAAACGGGTGATAAGGAGGGCAAAGTCAATTAAATTCCAAGGAAGGCTGTTTTGTGTTCCCAAGAAGGACTCAGACAAACTCAGAGTCATTCTGGATTTGTCGCCACTCAACAAGTTCATAGAAAACGACAAGTTCAAGATGCTGACCCTTCAACACATAAGGACCCTATTGCCCAAAAGGTCATACACAGTCTCCATAGACATGGCAGATGCCTATTGGCACATTCCTATCAATCGCCAACTCTCCTCCTACCTAGGATTCAGGCTACAAAAAAGAAAGTACGCTTTCAGAGCCATGCCCTTCGGACTAAACATAGCCCCAAGGATCTTCACGAAGCTTGCAGAAGCAGTCGTTCAACAACTACGCCTAGAAGGTGTCCAAGTGATGACCTACCTAGACGATTGGCTGGTGTGATCAGCATCCGAGACGAAATGCATGCAAGCATCCAAGAAAGTGATCCAGTTCCTGGAACATCTGGGATTCAAGATCAACACCAAAAAGTCTCAACTTTCTCCAGCTCAGAAGTTTCAATGGTTAGGTGTACATTGGAACTTACAGTCACATCGCCTCTCCATTCCATTAAAGGCGATCTGTCAAGAGACTATTAAAATCCAACAGGATATCAAGACGCCAACAGGAGAGAGTGCTGGGCTCCCTTCAGTTTGCATCAGTGACAGACCCAGTGCTAAGAGCGCAGCTAAAAGATGCATCAGGAGTCTGGAGAAGATACGCATCAAACGCTCGAAGAGATCTAAGAAGACCAATGCCGATCCGACTACGATCACTTCTCAAGCCATGGTCGGAGGCAAAGAACTTGAAGAGGTCACTGCCTCTGCAACCGCCTCCACCCTCAAATATCATCCACACGGACACATCATTGGAAGGATGGGGAAGTCACTCTCATCAACGGAAAGTTCAGGGAACTTTGTCCTCTCTATTCAAGACCTTCCACATCAACATTTTGGAGGCCATGGCAGTCTTCCTCACACTGAAGAAATTATCCCCTCGCCCTTCAGTCCACATAAGACTGATTCTGGACAGCGAGGTGATAATGAGATGCCTGAATCATCAAGGCTCGAGATCACCTCAACTCAACCATGTAATGTTGGCCATCTTCCGCTTAGCGGAAAAGAAGAGATGGCACATATCAGCAGTTCACCTTCAAGGGTTCCGCAACGTGACAGCGGACGCTCTATCCAGGCTAACTCTGATAGAGTCAGAATGGTCCCTAGACGCTAGATCATTCTCCTTCATCTCACATCAAGTCCCGGAACTGCAGATCAACCTCTTCACGACGAGCGACAGCAAGAAACTTCCTTGGTATGTGGCCCCATACGAGGACCCTCTAGCGGAAGCAATGGACGCCATGTTCCTCGACTGGAACAGATGGACCAGGATTTATCTGTTCCCTCCAACCAACCTGTTGATGAAGGTCCTCAACAAGCGGAGATCTTTTCAAGGAACAGCAGCCCTTGTGGCTCCCAAGTGGCCCCGGAGCAACTGGTTCCCTCTATTATTGGAATTGCAGCTGAGACTGATTCCTCTGCCGGACCCAGTTCTGTCTCAACAAGTACAGAGGTCGACTGTGTTCGCTTCATTACAGAAAACGCAAGACCCCCATCTCATGATTTTCTCTCCTTAGCAGTAAGAAAAAGGTTTGGGATCTCAAAAGAAAGTATAGACTTCTTCGAGGAATATAAGTCTAAATCTACCAGAAGGCAATATGAGTCGTCTTGGAAGAAGTGGGTTGCTTTTGTCAAGGCAAGAAAACCAAAAGAAATCTCAACAGATTTCTGTTTATCTTTCTTTATTCATCTTTATGAACAAGGTTTAGCAGCCAACACGATAACTACGTGTAAATCTGCCTTGACTAGACCCTTGCTTTACACTTTCCAAGTAGACTTGTCTAATGAAATTTTTAACAAGATCCCTAAGGCCTGTGCTAGGCTTAGGCCTGCAGCATCACCAAAGCCCATTTCATGGTCCTTGGATAAGGTGCTACACTTTGCTTTGATATTGAACAACGAAAATTGCTCTTTAAAAGATTTGACTCAAAAAGTTATATTCTTGTTTGCTCTAGCCGCAGGGGCTAGAGTTAGTGAAATAGTGGCCCTTTCTCGGGAAGAGGGCCATATCCAGTTTTCTGAAGCAAGAGAACTGAATCTATTTCCTGACCCAACGTTTCTCGCCAAGAACGAGATACCCACCAGGAGGTGGGGTCACAGGAGAATCTGCCCTCTGAAGGAAGATGTCTCGCTGTGTCCAGTAGAACTTCAGACTTCAGGGGGGGACAGCTCTTTAAAGGAGAAACATCGGGCTCAAACTTATCCCTGAAAGAACTAAGGGCGAAGATCACCTACTTCATGCGCAGAGCGGATACTGACAGTACACCCGCAGGTCATGATCCTAGGAAAATTGCTTCGTCGTTAAATTTTTTCCAGCTCATGGATTTTGAGCGTCTTCGCTCGTATACTGCATGGAAGTCATCCAGAGTGTTTTTCAAGCACTACGCGAAGCAAGTGGTGCAAGAATTAAAGAGATATGGGGTGGCGGCAGGTAGTGTACTAAAACCTGTCGCTTAGTGCTGCGAGGAACAGTGAATTAATTAGGACTATAAATCTATAGGGTGTACATGTTGGCACATTACAGAGGAACATGGTAAGTGAAATGTCATCAATGTGACATATGACTGTTCCAGTGTATAAAGGTGAAGAAACATAGACTCAACACTAGTGCCGTGTGTTTTTACACAAGTGTTAATAGACAGACTTTCTCAGAAAAGTATTAGAAAATTATTGAATTTTCAATTGAGTGGCATGAACTTTTGTTTTCAGACAAAACAAATATTTCTGATCTGGTCTGTATTTTATGTTTATAAAATTCTATTCGGTTGCATTTTTTTATGTTATTATGAAATGTATGCTGAATTATTATTTATTGATTGCCAATAAATGTCTAATTGTTTTTTATGCGTCTTATTTCGCCCCAAACATATATAAATTAAGTTATGTATGAGCATTACTTTTTTATTCCTTACTGTTCTGCATAATAACGTTGAACAATGGTAGTAACTTTGTTCCTAAATGTATACAAACCTTTTCTGCCCATGCTTACCTTGTTTCGATACGGATACAAACTTGTCTGTTGTGATATACAGCTGGGCTGATATACCTTAGATGCTATGGTGGCTTATGTGAACCTGCGTTTGTTTTAAAATACAAACTTTGGCTAAAGGCATACAGCGAGACCTGTATGCCCCTTTGGTTGCTAGGTTAGTCATATGAAATATGCAAACTTCGAGACTTTTTCCCGAGTCTAGGATGACTCTTCCCTGTAGGGGGAAGGAAGCACTAACATAGTTTATGATTAGAAGCAATGATGTATAACGGTAACGTCATAGGTCTCTAAGGTCTAAGTGACCAAGGAAATATTGTCTTGAGGTTAAGGCACGATTGGAAAATCCACCGATACATTAATGCTCTGATAAACTTCCATCAGGACAACATGGCCTGAGCCCAAAAACGGATTTTTGAGCAAATTGAACAATCTATTTTTGGGTGAGATAGCTATGTTGTCCTGATGGACCCGCCCTCCTTTCTATGAAAGGCCTTGGCAGGATCCCTCCAAATAAACGGATTTTGAGCGAAACGAAAAATCTATTTTTGGGTGAGATAGCCATGTCGTCCTGATGGAAGGTTCCTTTAAGTAGCTTCCTAGGGTATATTTGACTACAGTGATATTCCCAGAGAATTTGACTTAAGGTCTCCAGAATTCTAACTCCTCGTGCGAATATCCTTAAAGTGACCTTTTCAAACACAAGACTTACCTGGTGGTTATATATATAGCTTACATCCCTGACGTCACGGCAGAAAAATTCAAAACTCTCGCCGATTGGATAGCCAGGTGTGCTACCCATGCCCCCCTGGCGAAGTACCCAGAAACCATTCCATCAGTATTCATATCTTCCCTGCCGGCGCTAGCGGTAACATTGGTTGGATATTCTAGCTTTTTAACTGATTATTGCTTTCCCTTTGGTGAAGTACAATACATGTAATTCTAGTTTTTTGACTCTTGCTTGATTGGTTTTTCGTTTGGATACTCTAGTTATGTTTGGATATTGATTTTTTGACCCTTGCTTGTATTTGATCTCTCTTTCAAAGTTCAAAATGCCCACCCCCTCTAGTGGTTTTAGGGTGTGTGCTAGTGGGTGTAAGACCCGTTTATCAAAGGCCTCCATTGATCCTCTTTCATTATATATCAAATGTAGGGGTAAAGTTTGTAAACTTGATGATAGGTGTGACGAACGCCTTATTTAGTCTGATCATGAGTGGCTGAATTTCAATCGTTATATACGAAAGTTAGAAAAGGATAGGGTAAGACGTAGTTCTTCTCTTTCTTCTAAAGATTCCTCTTCCCATGTCACTGTTCCTATTCCTTCTCCTGTAGTGGTAGTTCCAGATCCCACTACAAGTACCATTAATGAACCAACACTTAAGGATATGATGTTGGCTATCCAGGCGTTGGGTACGAAGGTAGAGTCTATCGCAGTTAATGGCTGATGTTAAACAGCTGAAAAGTGAAAGTGTTAAAGGTACAGTGAGTGTTATTAGTGCTGTCGAGGGTACGCCTGCTCGGACTTGTTGTTCTCCTAGTCCTGGACCTCTTCCAAGCTCCCCAACCCCTTGGAGAAGGAATGTCGAAAGACGAAAGGAAACGAGAGGCTCTAATTACCTAGCAGACGTTCCCTCGAGCGTTCCTTTTGACGTTTCCCAGGACGTTCGCCCTTACCGTAGTAAAGGTGAGGTTAAAATGTTTGGCTCATCATCAGAGGATGATTTTCCTAAAAGAGGTTGGAGTCAAACTTCTAGGCCTCTTAAGAGGGAATTTGACCAACATCCTTCCAGGACATCGCAAGCCGGCTGTAGTCATTGGAAAAACGGCAAGGAAAGCAACCCTGAACGTTTTTCGTCGGAAGGAAGCTCGCCTTCCAAGCATCCTGCTAGGACTTTAGAAAATAGTCCTGCTGTTGAACAATTATCCGAACTGGGCATGACATCGTTTCATGCTCCTTCGCCTCCTTCAGATTGGATCTCGCCCGCTGTTCGCTCTAAGCGATCTGTGAGCGGTGGAGAGGACGAAATTGCGATTAGTATTTCGCAAGACTCTAATTTTAAGATGTTACAGGAAATGCAGCAGAAGCTTTCATCATTTATGAAAGGTTACCAGAATATGGAATCCTCCTCTCTTAACACTAAATGGCGCAAGGCGGAGAGTCGGGGAACGCTTGTTGATCAAGTTTCTGAACGCGTTGTGCGTGCAGCTACGCGCAGAGATGAACGAGAAATTAAACGTTCTACACGTGAAGTTGATCGCTCTGGCTTTCAGGAAGTTAAGCGTACTCCTAATAGAGGTGCTGTTCACGCGCTAAGCAGTGATAGTGATCATCCTGCTGAAAGCGTTTTCAAGCGTTCAGCAAGGCGTGATGTCGAGCGGGCTCTTGAGCGTCCTCCCATCAAGCGTTCAACAGAACGCGAGCGTCCTCCACGATATGACCTCGAGCGTGATGTCAGGCGTCCTCCCATCGAGTGTTCAACAGAATGCAAGCGTCCTCTAGGGCGTGACGTCGAGCTTGACGTCAAGCGTTCTCACATTGCGCGTTCATCAGAGCGCAAGTGTCCTTCTATCGAGCGTTCACCTGAACGCGAGCATCCTCCAGAGCGTGACGCCAGGCGTCCTCCCATCGAGCGTTCATCGGAGCTCAAGCATCCTCCCATCGAGCGTTCAGCAGAACACGTGCGTCCTCCGGGGCGTGATGTCGAGCGTTCTTCAGGGTGTGAACGTGCTCTAGTATGTAACATCGAGCGGCCTCTTGTATGCGATGTTGAACAGCAAACATCCAGACAGGACATTGATCATAATACAATGCTTCTTAACTCTGATCGCGCGGATCGCGAGCGTTCCGAGGAGCGGCAAGACTTTTTATCGGAGGAAGAGGCTGATGTTCCTCTTTCACCTTCCGAACCCTTTGAGGAGTTATCCAAAGATACATACATACATATACCTAGGCACTTCCCCCAATTTTGGGGGGTAGCCGACATCAACAAATGAAACAAAACAAAAAAGGGGACCTCTACTCTCTACGTTCCTCCCAGCCTAACAAGGGACTCAACCGAGTTCAGCTGGTACTGCTAGGGTGCCACAGCCCACCCTCCCACATTATCCACCACAGATGAAGCTTCATAATGCTGAATCTCCTACTGCTGCTACCTCCGCAGTCATCAAAAGCATCGGAGGAAGCAGCAGGGCCTACCGGAACTGCGTCACAATTGCTCGCCATTCATTCCTATTTCTAGCACGCTCTCTTGCCTCTCTCACATCTATCCTCCTATCACCCAGAGCTTCCTTCACTCCATCCATCCACCCAAACCTTGGCCTTCCTCTTGTACTTCTCCCATCAACTCTTGCATTCATCACCTTCTTTAGCAGACAGCCATTTTCCATTCTCTCAACATGGCCAAACCACTTCAACACATTCATATCCACTCTAGCTGCTAACTCATTTCTTACACCCTTTCTCACCCTCACCACTTCGTTCCTAACCCTATCTACTCGAGATACACCAGTCATACTCCTTAGATACTTCATCTCAAACACATTCAATTTCTGTCTCTCCATCACTTTCATTCCCCACAACTCCGATCCATACATCACAGTTGGTACAATCACTTTCTCATATAGAACTCTTTACATTCATGCCCAACCCTCTATTTTTTACTATTCCCTTAACTGCCCCCAACACTTTGCAACCTTCATTCACTCTCTGACGTACATCTGCTTCCACTCCACCATTTGCTGCAACAACAGACCCCAAGTACTCTAACTGATCCACCTCCTCAAGTAACTCTCCATTCAACATGACATCCTTGCACCACCTTCCCTTCTCGTACATCTCATAACCTTACTCTTACCCACATTAACTCTCAACTTCCTTCTCTCACACACTCTTCCAAATTCTGTCACTAATCGGCCAAGCTTCTCTTTTGTGTCTGCAACCAGTACAGTATCATCCGCAAACAACAACTGATTTACCTCCCATTCATGGTCATTCTCGTCTACCAGTTTTAATCCTTGTCCAAGCACTCGAGCATTCACCTCTCTCACCACTCCATCAACATACAAGTTAAACAACCACGGCGACATCACACATCCCTGTCTCAGCCCCACTCTCACCGGAAACCAATCACTCACTTCATTTCCTATCCTAACACATGCTTTACTACCTTTGTAGAAACTTTCCACTGCTTGCCACAACCTTCCACCAACTCCATATAACGTCATCACATTCCACATTGCTTCCCTATCAACTCTATCATACGCTTTCTCCGGATCCATAAACGGATCATACACCTGCAACCCTTTTGCTAAATATTTCTCGCATATCTGTCTTACTGTAAAAATCTGATTCATACAACCCCTACCTCTTCTAAAACCACCCTGTACTTCCAAAGATGACTCTAAATCTTTTAGTCATTCGGTAGACTTAAAGAAACTTATGAAAATTTTTCATATTGAGTTCGCAGAGTCTTTTATTCCCATGGCCTCACGATCGCCTCCATCGGAGTTTACTCTAGGGAATCCTAAGAGGAAGTCTCTGTTCACTAAAATGGTGCTCTCTCGTTCATCAAAAAGAGCACTTGAATTAATGGGAGACTGGATGGGTGTCAAGAAGGAGCAAGGGAAAGTGGCCTTTGCATTTCCCCCTACTAGGTTGGCTTCTAGGTCTAGTATTTGGTATGATACGGGAGAGGTTCTCGGCTTGGGAGTTCCTGCCTCTGCCCAGGGAGACTTCTCAAGCCTGGTAGACGCTCCCCGTAAATCGGCCATGAGGAAGACTAAGGTGTTTTGGTCTACCTCTGAATTAGACCATTTGCTCAAAGGTGTCTTCAGGGCCTTCGAGGTATTTAACTTCCTTGATTGGACTCTGGGGGCCTTGGGCAAAAAGGTGTCTACACTCAAGGAAGGGAACTCTCCGAACCTAATCCACGTCATGTCCTGCATGGATAAGGCGTTGCGGGACGGGGAAAATTAGTTATCAGCTATTTTTACTGCAGGCATTCTCAAAAAGAGAGCTCAATTGTATTCATTGCTTTCTGTTGGGGTTTCATCTTTTCAGAAATCTGAATTATTGTATGCTCCACTGTCGTCATCTCTGTTCCCACAAGATCTTATTAGGGAGATTTCTTCTTCGTTGACGCAGAAGGCCACTCAAGACCTGGTCTCGAAGACGGCATTAAAGTGTTGCCATCATCTTTCGTTAGCTGCAAACCTAAAGAAGTTGCTCCTTTTCCAAAGTTTTCTCAGCCCTTTCGAAGAAAGCCTTTCGTTAGAGGTAACTTTAGATCAGATGGAAGGGGGACTAAGAAAAGAGGAGCAAGAATAGGGCGAAGCAGAGTCTGACTGCTTTCGCCTTCAGGCAGTAGGAGCCAGACTAAACATCTGGCAGGCATGGGAGAAGAGGGGTGCAGATCCTTGGTTAGTCCAGCTTCTAAGGAAGGGCTACAGGATCCCTTTTATAAAACAACCCCCTCTAAGGTTAACTCCTGTGGATCTCTCCCCCAGGTACAGGGAGGAATTAAAGAGGCAAGCATTACAGCTACAAGTGTCTCTCATGTTGGAGAAGGGAGCTGTAGAGAAAGTACAAGACTGGCAGTCACCAGGCTTTTACAACCGCCTTTTCCTGGTTCCCAAGAACTCGGGTGGATGGCGTCCAGTTCTGGACGTAAGTGCTCTCAACAACTTTATCCAGAAAACAAAGTTCTCAATGGAGACGACGAAATCAGTGCTTGCAGCTGTAAGGGAAGGCGACTGGATGGTATCACTGGACCTCCAGGATGCTTATTTCCATATCCCGATTCATCCAAAGTTCAAGCACTTTCTAAGATTCGTTTTCCAAGGAGAGGTATTTCAGTTTCGAGCCCTGTGTTTCGGCCTCAACACCGCCCCACAGGTCTTTACGAGACTTATGCTCAATGTAGCAAGGATGCATCAAGGGGCATCAGAGCCTCCCTGTACCTGGACGATTGGCTTTTAAGAGCTCGCTCTCAAGATCGCTGCCTGAAGGATCTTCAGACAACATTGAAGTTGTGGAAGAATTGGGGCTTCTGGTCAACAAAGACAAATCTTCCCTGAATCCATCTCAAGAGATTATATATTTAGGAGTGATGATTCGGAGTCAAGTTTTTCGGGCTTTTCCGTCTCCATTAAGGACGGAGCAAGCACTTCAGAAGATATGTGCGTTTCTAGGAGAGCGGAGGTGTTCTGCGAGGAGGTTGATGAGTCTGTTGGGGATTCTCTCCTCTTTAGAACAGTTCGTCTCTCTGGGAAGGCTGAACCTTCGACCACTCCAATTTCACCTCAACTCTTGCTGGAACAAGGAGAAGGTGTGTGTTCCGATGAGACACTGCCTT
>NC_090752.1:21832388-21924888 GCF_036898095.1 Palaemon carinicauda
GTTCCGATCACGGAGTCAATGAGACACTGCCTTCAGTGGTGGAACAATCCGATCAAATTTCAGGAAGGTTGCTCATTAGAACTGAAGAGACCAGACCTTGTGTTGTGTTCCGACGCCTCGGACTCGGGGTGGGGAGCAATACTTGGCAAACTGGAGACATCGGGGGAGTGGACGGAGATTCAGAAGTCTTTCCACATAAATCAAAAGGAGCTGCTAGCAGTTCTTTTGGCCCTGAAGAGCTTCGAAGGGTCAGTTCGGAACAAGGTGATATAAGTCAATGCAGACAACACCACGGCATTGGCCTACATTGCCAAACAGGGAGGAACACACTCGATTTCCTTTTGCGAGACGGCAAGAGAGCTTCTCATCTGGGCAAAGGAAAGACAGGTGATTTTACTTACAAGGTTCATTCAAGGGGAAAAGAATGTTTTGGCAGGCGGTCTCAGCAGGAAAGGACAAGTCCTATCCACGGAGTGGACTCTACACCTAGAGGTGTGCAAGAGTCTGTGGAAACTTTGGGGTCGCCCTTATATAGATCTGTTCGCGACTGCAAAGACCAAGAGACTAGAGACATATTGCTCTCCAGTGCCAGATCTCGAGGCGGTACACACAGACACGTTCCTGCTAGATTGGTAAAATCTAGATGTGTACGCTTTTCCTCCTTTCAAGATCCTGTACAAAGTACTTCAAAAGTTTGTGACAAGCGAAGGGACCAGAATGACCTTGATAGCCCCCTCTGGCCCTCAAGAGAATGGTTCATAGAGGTACTGGAATGGATGGTGGACACTCCCAGAAGCCTCCCTTTGCGAGTAGATTTACTCAAACAGCCCCACTTGGTAAGACACCATCAAAATCTCCAAAGTCTTCGACTAACTGCCTTCAGACTATCGAAAGACTCACAAGAGCTAGAGGCTTTTCGAAGGAGGCAGCTAGGGCGATTGCAAGAGCTAGGAGGTCTTCAACCATCAGAGTCTATCAATCCAAGTGGAAAGTTTTCAGGGAATGGTGCAGGGTCAACTCTGTTTCCTCTTCCAGTACCTCTGTAGCTCAGATTGCTGATTTCCTGTTATTCCCGAGAAAGAAACGAAGTTTTTCTACATCCACTATCAAGGGATACAGGAGTATGTTGATGACTGTGTTCAGGCACAGAAACCTGGACCTTTCAAATAATAAGGATCTACAAGAACTAATTAAATCCTTTGAGACAACAAAGCAACAGCACCAGGATTCACCAGCTTGGAATCTGGATGTTGTGTTAAAATTTCTGATGAGTGACTGGTTTGAACCCCTGCAATCTACATCTATGAAGGACCTCACGATGAAAACCCTATTCTTGGTTAGTCTGGCAACAGCCAAGAGGGTTAGTGAAGTCCATGCCTTCAGTAGAAATGTGGGTTTTCAGGACAGTAAAGCAATCTGCTCATTACAATTGGGTTTTCTCGCTAAGAATGAGCGCCCTTCCCGACCTTGGCCTAAGGCCTTTCAGATTTCGCACCTGGCAGACGTGGTTGGAAATGAGCTAGAGAGAGTTTTATGTCCAGTAAGGGCCCTCAAGTTTTACTTAGACAGAACAAAGAATTTAAGAGGCAAGTCGGCAACATTGTGGTGCTCGGTGAAGAAACCCTCCTTGCCAACGTCTAAGAATGCTCTGTCATACTTTATTAGACTTCTAATTAAAGAGGCTCATTCTCACTGCAGTGAGACAGACTTTAGTCTTTTGAAGGTAAAGACTCACGAAGTAAGAGCTGTAGCAACTTCAGTGGCATTCAAGCAAAATGTTCCTTGCAAAGCATTATGGACACAACCTTCTGGAGAAGCAAATCTGTGTTCGCTTCACACTATTTGAGAAATGTCCAGACTCTATATGATGACCGATATACTTTGGGACCGTTTGTAGCAGCAGGTACAGTAGCGGGAGAAGGATCCGCCACTACTTTCCCATAATCCTAATACCATTTCTTCTCTTTGAACTTTTATTTGGTGTTTTTATGGTTGTCTTGTGGAGATTGTGACAGTCTTCCGCAATCATCGTCTGGTGGTTTTTTTTTGTTCCTTGAGAGCGCCTCGGAATGGGCATTAGAGAAGGCTCTGTCACAAAAAGGTGTGATCACTGGTTGGCAGCTCCTAGGGATCTTCAGCCCCCTGAAAGGACCGCTGGATCTCATAAGGAAAGCAGACAATGGCAGAGTATCATTGAAGTCAGCTTCCTTATCAGGTACGAACCCTTAAGTTTGTTTTGTATTTAAAAAACTCTTGAGCAGAATTCCAACTATATTGGCTGTCTCTAACCCTCCACCAAAGGTGTTAATCAGCTATATATATAACCACCAGGTAAGTCTTATGTTTAAAAATGTTATTTTCATTATAAAATAAATTTTTGAACATACCTGGTGGTTATATATAATTAAAATCCCCCCTCCTCCCCTCTAGAGACTAGAGGCATGGAAGATATGAATACCGATGGAATGGTTTCTGGGTACCTCGCCAGGGACGCATGGGTAGCACACCTGGCTATCCAATCGGCGATTGGCGCGAGTTTTGAATTCTTCTGCCGTGACATCAGGGACGTAAGCTATATATATATAACCACCAGGTAAGTATGTTCAAAAATTTATTTTATAATGAAAATAACATTCTAGGATATCGCATGATATCAGGGGACGTATTCTTGACACGCCACATAGCAATCTGCACCCCGCATAGCGTTTACGCTTCGAGGGGGAAAAGTGGTAAAATAAAAGAGGAGCCGTTATAAAGTTCCCTTCCTCCATTACTGTTTGAGTACTGAGATGGCGTCGTAATCATCGCCATCTTTATTCCTTGTAGCGTTTAGCCGGTACTTATAAATACAGTATTATTGGGAGGGATCCTGCCAAGGCCTTTCATAGAAAGTAGGGCGGGTCCATCAGTACGACATGGCTATCTCACCCAAAAAAAAATTTTTTGATTCGCTCAAAATCCATTTTTTTGGGCTCTGGTCATGTCGTTCTGATGGAAGTTTACCAGAGCATTAATATATCCGTGGATTTCCCAGTTGTGCCTTAAACCTCAAGACAATATTTCCTTGGTCATCTAGACTTTAGAGACCTATGACATTACCATTATTTGTCATTTCTTCTAATCATAGACTATGTTAGTGCTTTCTGCCCCCTACAGGGAAGAGTCAAACTAGACTCGGGAAAAAGTCTCGAAGTTTGCATATTTCATATGACAAACCTAGCAATCAAAAGGGCATACAGGTCTCACTGTATGCCTTTAGCCAAAGTTTGTATTTATAAAACGAACACAGGTTCATGTCAGCCACCATAGCATCTGAGGTATATCAGCTCAGCTGTATACCGCAACAGACAAGTTTGTATCTGTATCGAAACAAGGTAAGCCTAGCTAGAAAGGTTTGTTTACATATAGGAACAAAGTTACTACCTTTGTTCAATATAATTATGCAGAATAATAAGGAAAAAAGTAATGCTCAGACATAACTTTATTAAAATATGTTTAGGGCGAAATATGATGCGTAAAACAATTAAACATTTATTGTTAAACAATAAATAAAAATTCAGCACACATTTCATAATAACATAAAAATGCAAGTGAAATAGAATTTACAAACAAAGAAAATACAGAATAAATCAGAAATACTTGTTTTACCTGAAAACAAAATTTTTTGCCACTCAATTGAAAATTTAATGAATTTTCTAATGTCTTTCTGAGAAGTCTGTCTATTTACACATGTAAAAAATACACGGCGCTTAGTGTTCAGTCTATGTTACTTCACCTTTATACACTGTAACAGTCCATAATGTCACCTTGATGACATTTCACTTATCATGTTGCACTATAATGTGCCAAAATGTACACCCTATAGAATTATAGTCCCACATAATTCACTGTTCCTCGCAGCACTAAGCGACAGGTTTTAGTACACTACCTGCCGCCACCACGAATCGTTTTAATTCTTGCACTTGCTTCGCGTAGTGTTTGAAAAACACTTTGGGTGACTTCCATTCAGTAAACGAGCGAAGGCTCTCGAAATCCATGAGCTGGAAAAAGTTTAACGAAGAAGCAATTTTCCTAGGATCATGACCTGCGGGTGTACTGTCAGGATCCACTCTGCGAATGAAGTAGGTGATCTTCGCCCTTAGTTGTTTCAGGGATAAGTTTAAGCCCGATGTTTCTCCTTTAAAGAGCTGTCCTCCCCTGAAGTCTGAAGTTCTACGAAGATAGACCTTTAGACTCTCCACTGGACACAGCGGGACATCTTCCTTCAGAGGGCAGATTCTCCAGGGACCCCACCTCTTAGTGGGTAGCTCATTCTTGGCAAGAAACGGGTCGGGAAAGAGATTTAGCTCTCCCGTTTCAGCAAACTGGATATGGCCCTCTTCCCAAGAAAGGGCCACTATTTCATTAACTCTAGCCCCTGAGGCTAGAGCAAACAAGAATATAACTTTTTGAGTCAAATCTTTCAAAGAGCAATTATCGTTGTTCAAACTTGAAGCAAAATGTAGTACAGTGAACCCTCGCTACTTCGCGGTTCGACAATCGCGGATTCACCACTTCGCGGGGTTTTCCCATAACCCATATATATATACATATCGCGGATTTTCCGGAAAATTCGAAAATACCGCGAAATCTGAAGACAACCAAATACGATATTTTGTTACCTGTAATTCCATTAATACTGTAATTAGTAATATCTGCTCTTACTGATTGTTCATTGCATTACATATGATATATAATTCAGCACAGAAAGAAATAAAACACGAAAAGAGAATGTGATCATACGATAATTCAGTACGTAGTAAAATTAAATCGAACATGAAACCCAAATCAGATGCAGTCATACCATATTAGAATGGTGTGTACTGTAATGGATGTGCTTCTTTTCCATGAATCTTTTGTATGTATACGTACGTAGTACAGTACTGCATCCAATAATATTCTTTGTTGCAAAAATCACATTTCGAATACTGTAAGCGTACGAGAGAGAGAGAGAGAGAGAGAGAGAGAGAGAGAGAGAGAGAGAGAGAGAGAGAGAGAGAGGCGTAAAATAGCGTACGTAAATTTTTATTATTATTGTTATTATTATTATTATTGTTGTTGTTGTTAATAAAATTATTGTTGTTATTATTATCATTATTATTATTATTATTACTGTACAGTATTATTATCATTATTTATTATTATTACGGTATTGTACTTAATCTACGTACGTTCATTATGCGCGGGGCATCTTCTATGAGTAACCAACGCATCATAGTACTGTAAGACGGGTTGTGATTGGTTCAAGCGCTGATAGATGACGAATCAAAACTCAAGTTTTGTTATCTAGCCTGTGATTGGTGTTTTGCCCGCATCTTCTACCCGCAGCATCAAAGTTCTCGCGGGGCTGGATCGTTCACTTTCTCTTTCCGCGTATTGCTGAGTAGACGTTCTTAAGTTTGTGAAGTTTAATCTGTGCTGTGTGCGACTGTTTTAAGTTGAACTTTTTGTTGAACTTTCTGTTAAATCCTACTGTACAATGGCTCCCAAGCGTTCTGCTTCTAGTAAGGCTGGTAGTGAGCCTAAACGCCACCGAAGGATGATGACGATAGCTGAGAAGGTTACGCTTCTCGACATGTTAAAAGATGGTAGAAGTTACGCGGCCGCCGGCCGCCATTTTGGCATCAACGAATCCACCGTTCGCTATATCAAAAAGGACGAGGCGAACATTAGAAAGACTGCTGCAATCACCTTTAGCAGATCAGCGAAGCGAGTCGTTACAACGCGTAATAAAACGATCGTACGCATGGAAGGTGCTTTAGCTGTGTGGATTGCCGACTGCCGGAAGAAGAACATAGCGTTGGATACGAACACCATCCAAACAAAGGCTTTGAGCTTATATGAGAATTTTGCTGCAAAGGAACCTAAAGACGACGACGGCAACCATGCTGAAGATGATGATGATGCAGATGATCCTCAACCAGGGACATCCACTGATTCCCAGCCTCAGAAACGTTTTTCCGCAAGCAAAGGATGGTTCGCGAAGTTTCAGAAACGCTTCGCCCTGAAAAGCATTTCCCTGCATGGGGAGTCTGCTTCCGCTGACACTGCCGCTGCTGAAACTTACGTGAACCAGACTTTCAAGAACATTATCGCTGAAGGTGGATACAAGCCGGAACAAGTGTTTAATATGGATGAAACCGGCTTGTTTTGGAAGAGAATGCCGTCGCGAACTTTCCTGTTCAAAGAGGAAGCCAAAGCCTCTGGCTTTAAGGCATTCAAGGATCGCGTTACCCTCGTGATGTGTGGCAATGCTGCTGGATTTTTGTTAAAGCCGGGGCTTATTTATAAGTCGAAAAATCCTCGCGCTTTGAAAAATAAAAATAAGAATCTCCTTCCCGTGTACTGGATGCATAATCAAAAAGCATGGATTACGAAGATGCTGACCTCCAACTGGTTCCACCAGTGTTTCATCCCGCAAGTCCATGAATATCTCTTAGAGAAGGGCTTGCCATTCAAGATCCTTCTCCTTATGGATAACGCTGGTGGACACGCAACTGACCTGTCGCGTGAGGGCGTTCAGGTTGAGTTCCTGCCACCCAACACCACGTCATTAATTCAACCGATGGACCAGGGGGTTATCAGGGCGTTCAAGGCCCTCTACACGAAGAATACCTTGGCGGACCTCGTTGCGTGTGTGGATGCTGCCCAAGATGACGAGGATGAAGATTTCAACTTGAAGGCGTACTGGCGGCAGTACACCATAGCCACGTGCCTGCAGAATATTCAAAAGGCACTTCAAGAGATGAAACCTGCAACCGTGAATGCGAGCTGGAAGAAGCTGTGGCCCGATATTGTTTACGACGACAAGGGATTTACTCCGTCGGAAATCCAACACTCTGCAATACGGAAATCTGTGCAGTTGGCTGCCATAATTGGAGGTGACGGGTTTGGCGACATGACGACTGAAGACGTCGACGAGTTGTTGGACTGCCATTCCCAGCCCCTAACTGACGCAGACCTCGAAGACCTGACGAAATCGGCAAGTGAGGAAGAGAGTGAGGGTACCCAGGAAGAGACCCAAGAAAATGTCGAAGAAACGGGCTTAACATTAGAACGGCTTGCCAAGTTCTGCAACCATATGAAGGAGGCGAAAGAAATGTTACAAGAGTGGGACGAGGATATGGTTCGCTCGATGCAATTCTCAAATAAGGTCGATGACATCATGACTCCCTACAGGATGCTCTTGGATCGAAAAAAGAAGCAGCGGCAACAACTTCCGATCACAATGTTCTTCCAGCCTCGCAAAAAAGAGCCAGTTCCTCCTGCTAGTACGCCTTCGGAAGAAATTGAAGAAGTTTCCCAGGAAGAAGTTGAAGAGGTGTCCCAGGAAAAGACACCTCCGTCTGAAGAGACGTAAAATACTATCATTGACTGCACAGTAGAACACATCATCAGCTTCATCATCATCATTTCTACTGTGCAGCAAATTCATCGCCATCACCATTCAAGTTTTTCTTCAACTTCTTTCGTGGTGAGTACAGTAACAATCTTTATTTTTTACTTTAACCTGTTTTATAGTTTAGTAATGTACGTACTGTATGCATTAAGTTAAAGGGAAGGTTTTAAAAGTCTACATGTTGTAACCTATCATATTTTTTTTGTTTAAAATTTACATTTACGTACGTAAAACAATCTCTCTCTCTCTCTCTCTCTCTCTCTCTCTCTCTCTCTCTCTCTCTCTCTCTCTCTCTCTCTCTCTCTCTCTCTCTCTCTCTCTCTCTCTCTCTCAAATTGTTTTCCTGCTTTGCTACGTACAAGTACTGTATAATTCATATTTGTAAGGTAACATATTTTGTAAATGCTTTTACTGTAAATACTGTATGTACTGTATCATTATTTATCACTATCATCATGCGCGTTAAATGCCTTGTTTGTTCTGAGCGTGGTTGTTTACTGAGCGTACACGCCGTCGTTTCAGGCGGCGTCATAAAGAAAAAGATTTCATTTGGAAGTCCTAAGAAAAATACGTAAACTAAAACATTGGTAATAAAAAAATCAACATACAGTACTGTATAATCAATATAATCGATGCAAAAACTAACCTATACATATATGTGTACACTAAATGAGTTTGTTTCTTCATTATGATCAGAGATGAACGTAAACAAAACATTGGTTGCCATTTTTTATCGTGCTTTTTAGGTGTTTAGGAAACGCATGATATAAAATCGCCTTTAATATTTGTGCCTGTTTTAGTTTAGGGTGCTGTAGTACATGCATTAAGTGTTCTGTACATTAAAGGGTGGTTTGTTAACAGTACTACGTACAAGGGAAGGTTTTAAAAGTCCGAATATACATGTTAAATAAATAGGTAAATATGCTGTCACTACTTCGTGGATTTTCACCTATCGCGCCCGCGTCTGGAACCTATCTACCGCGATAAACGAGGGTTCACTGTACCTTATCCAAAGTCCATGAAATGGGCCTTGGAGGTGCTGCAGGCCTGAGCCTAGCACAGGCCTCAGGGATTTTGTTAAAAATCTCATTAGACAAGTCTACTTGGAAAGTATAAAAGCAAGGGTCTAGTCAAGGCAGATTTACACGTAGTTATCGTGTTGGCTGCTAAACCTTGTTCATGAAGGTGAATAAAGAAAGATAAGCAGAAATCTGTCGAGATTTCCTTTGGATTTCTTGCCTTGACAAAGGCCACCCACTTTTTCCAAGATGACTCGTTTAGCCTTCTGGTAGATTTTGACTTATATTCCTCTAAGAAGTCTATACTCTCTTTCGAGATCCCAAACCTTTTCTTTACTGCTAAGGAGAGAAAATCATGAGATGAAGGTCTTGGGTTTTCTGTAATGAAGCGAAGACAGTCGACTTCTGTACTTGTTGAGACAGAACTGGGTCCGGCAGGGGAATCAGCCTCGGCTGTAATTCCAATATTAAAGGGAACCAGTTGCTCCGTGGCCACTTGGGAGCCACTAGGGCTGCTGTTCCATGAAAAGATCTCAGCTTGTTGAGGACCTTCATCAGCAGGTTGGATGGAGGGAACAGATAAATCCTGGTCCATATGTTCCAGTCGAGGGACATGGCGTCCACTGCTTCCGCTAAAGGGTCCTCGTACTGGGCCACATATCGAGGAAGTTTCTTGTTGTTGCTCGTCGCGAAGAGGTCGATCTGCAGTTCCGGGACTTGATGTAAGATGAAGGAGAATGATCTTGCGTCTAGGGACCATTCTGACTCTATCAGAGTTAGCCTGGATAGAGCGTCCGCTGTCACAATGCGGAACCCTTGAAGGTGAACTGCTGATAAGTGCCATCTCTTCTTTTCCGCTAAATGGAAGATGGCCAACATCACTTGGTTGAGTTGAGGTGATCTCGAGCCTTGACGATTCAGACATCTCATTATCACCTCGATGTCCAGAATCAGTCTTATGTGGACTGAAGGGCGAAGGGATAATTTCTTCAGTGTGAGGAAGACTGCCAAGGCCTCCAAAATGTTGATATGGAAAGTCTTGAATAGAGAGGACCAAGTTCCTTGAACTTTCCGCTGATGAGAGTGACCTCCCCATCCTTCCAATGATGCATTCATGTGGATGATGACTGAGGGTGGAGGCAGTTGCAGAGATGTTGACCTCTTGAAGTTCTTGGCCTCCAACCATGGCTTGAGAAGTGATCGTAGTCGGATCGGCATTGATCTTCTTAGATCTTTTCAAGCGTTTGATGCGTATCTTCTCCAGACTCCTGATGCATCTTTTAGCTGTGCTCTTAGCACTGGGTCTGTCACTGATGCAAACTGAAGGGAGCCCAGCACTCTCTCCTGTTGGCATCTTGAAATCCTGTTGGATTTTAGAAGTCTTGACAGATCCCGCTATCTCCCTCCTCTTCTCTAATGGAATGGAGAGGCGATGTGACTGTAAGTCCCAATGTACAGTATGCCTATCCATTGAAACTTCTGAGCTGGAGATAGTCAAGAATTTTTGGTGTTGATTTTGAATCCCAGATGTTCCAGGAACTGGATCACTTTCTTGGATGCTTGCATGCATTTTGACTCGGATGCTGCCCACACCAGCCAATCGTCCAGATAGGATATCACCTGGACACCTTGTAGGCGTAGTTGTTGAACGACTGCTTCTGCAAGCTTCGTGAAGATCCTTGGGGCTATGTTTAGCCTGAAGGGCATGGCTCTGAAAGCGTACTTTCATTTTTGTAGCCTGAATCCTAAGTAGGAGGAGAGTTGGCGATTGATCGGAATGTGCCAATAGGCATCTGCCATGTCTATGGAGACTGTGTATGCCCTTTTGGGCAACAGGGCCCTTATGTGTTGAAGGGTCAGCATCTTGAACTTGTTGTTCTATATGAACTTGTTGAGTGGCGACAAATCCAGAATGATTCCGAGTTTGTCTGAGTCCTTCTTGGGAACACAAAACAGCCTTCCTTGGAATTTGATGGACTTTGCCCTCTTTATCACCCATTTGCTCAAGAGCTCTCGGGTGTAGTCTTCCAGAACGGGGGTGGATTGTTAGAAGAATTGAGGAAATGATGGTGGAGCTGTCTTCTAGGTCCAACCTAGTCCGTTCTTGATTAGGCTGTGAACCCAGGGATCGAAGGTCCAACGATCCCGGAATAATCGGAGTCTTCCTCCTACTGGAAGCATCTCATTGCTTCTGGTTTCCGGAGAGCTTGCCTCCTTGACCGCGTCCCCCCTAACCCCCTCTTCCTCTCTAGGGATGTCTAGAGGAATCTCTACTTGACCCCCTACCTTTAGGGTGAAAGGTAGTGGTCTGTCTCTCATAGGTGGGAGTGAAGGCTGGTGACTGAGTCACCATCTGCTGGGGTACCATCTGGTAGGTGGGTTGGGGCTGTGCCACCATCTGTGGCACCGCGGTCATGGGAAGTTGCTGTTGTCTAGCAGGGCGAGATGGCACTCTTGGCCTCTTGTCTTCCTTTTCGGTTGGGGACCCTCATCCGGGAAAGACTTCCTATTAGCCGACATGCCCCACTTCTGGAGAAGATTTCTATTCTCCATGGCAGCCTTGTCGACTATTTCTTTGACCACTTCATTTGGGAAGAGGTCTTTCTCCCAGATATTGGAAGATATCAACTTCCTGGGTTCGGGTTTGACCGCAGCCGAGGCAAACACGAACTCCTTACAAGCCCTTCTAGCCCTAACAAAGCTATAGAAGTCCTTAGTTAGGGTTGCCAAGTGTATTTTGGCTATGACCATGAACATATCCGGGGATCTCTGTTCACTGGCCATTGCCTCCAGGGTCATCTGGAGGGACAGAGAGGCAGCAAGCCTTTCCTTCGTATCCTGCTCCCTATGCAGGAGAAATTCAGACAACTTGGGGAGGTTTTTGCTAAACTGACGTCCACCGATATCGGCCCCCAACTTCCCGACTGAGAAGGTAAGCTGGATATCCTTCCAGTCTTTGTGATCCGTTGGCAGGGCTAGGGAAAGGGGCCTACACTCCTCCAGTATAGGGCAAGGTTTCCCAGCTTCCACTGCTTTAATCACTGCCTTAAACCCTTTGTCTGCAAAGGGGAAGGCCATTGTTGCTGGAGCAAGAAAGGAAGGATGTTTCTTGCTCAGGCCGGCACCTTAGAGTTGGTGAAGCCCCTGTCCTTCAGACTGCTGGCTAGCAAAGCCTGAGCCTTCATACGGTCAAGCACTATGACCTCCTTAGGCTCTGTCTCCTCCTTGGATACAGGTTCCGCTCATAGACGAACGAAGCAGTCAGGATAGGACTCAAAGCTGGGCCAGAACTCAATGTCCTCGATAAGGACAGTTCCCAGCTTTTCTGAGATGAAGATCTTGTCGTTTGTTATTGGCATGTAATCGGCATGCCTCCATGGGTTTACCTCGGAGCAAGAGGGAAGATCCTTCACGTTGAGTCTCCTATGAGACTCACGGGCCGCTGCAATCTGATGAATCTCCTTCCTTAGCGCAGCTTCCCTTTCTTTGCTCTTCCTCTGAAACATCTCCATCATAGCTTTGATGGCAGACAGGGTGTCGACCGACTTTTCAGGTTGAGGAGTGGAAGACGTAAAGGGCACAGGTTCTGGGGCAGGAACCGACGAAACAGGGACTGTTTCGACTTCATCCTCTTCCGTCTCTGGAGCCAACGTTGACTCTTCTTCTCGACCTTCAGCCAGAAGGTCCTTTTCGGTGTCCTCTGACACCTCTGACATCCTCTCATCATCAAGATGAATGTCCTTCATCGCATTCGAGCCATCTGTATCCACGGCTATCTGGATGCAAGGGATCTCAAGGTGAGGCTGAAGAATAACAGCATCCGTAGATGCTTTGGGGAATAGACAGGCCCTCATACGCTCATTGGGGAGGTAAGGCCCCGTGGCATTTTTCTGGAAGCCACGAACCCATCTGCGCAGCTTGTTCCAAGCTGCATCCCTTGACTCCATTGTCTCGGGGTTTTCAAAAGCCTCATACACCTATTCTTTGCACACAGTACATACCTGAGGGTCCCAGTATTTGAGAGGTCCCTTGGTGATGGAACAGCGGGAATGTGTCCTACACTCCAGGTAGCCGCAGAAGGCCCTGCTACGCACGTTGCGGAAGATGCTGCCGCACTTCACATGGTCCTCCTGTAAGGAGAGGAAAATAAAATGAGTATAAAGTAGTTCATCTCACTAGATAAACTAATAAATATTATAATAATATTTTCCATTTTATTTTATTGCATATTGCTTAGGATAGATAAGCAAGAAATGAATTAGGAAAGACACATACGTGTGTTTCCCACCCAGCCAATTGCTGTGACCTCCCTTAATATTAACCCTAGGGTTATCCTCCTCAGGAGGCCCGGTGGAGGAGTCTAGCCTATAAGGATAGCAGAGTGTAACAACACCAACTTCCAAAAGGATTAATAATGAGGGTCATGAACAACTGATCATTTATCTGTATATAGAAAGGGAATTCCTTTCCAAATCTTATAAGGTCTCAACAATGGACTGCGACTGGACACAGAGTATGTTGGAAAATTTAACTACTGTATACTTTTATACCATAGTTTTCTGTCTGCAGTATGCTCTATACTACAGATGTACTGGCTACTGTATATACATATACCGTAGTTGCCGCCGACATGTAGCCGGGGCAAGGCTAGTAGCTAAGGCACAATTCAACTGACACAATATTGAAAAATTTTGTAGCCAGCAGCCCACCGGATTGCCGGCGGCTTACTGGATGCCGGCGGGTCACCGGCTGTCGGCACACTAGCCCAGACAGCATTCAATGTGACAGGGTAGTGGCCGGTAGACCGAACTCGGCCGGCTCTTGCCGGCTAAGTCAGTTGTGTCAGTGAATCATTGGCTGTCGGCCCACAAGTCTAGCCAGCATCTTGCCGGCTAGGTTAGTGGCCGGTAGTCGCCAGGTAGGTTAGTACCTGGCAGCACTAGCCAAGAGAGAGAGAGAAAGCAAAGAGTGAAGGGTGATGTAAGAGCACTGTCTCACTTCCTTCCTCTGGAATGAGGGTTCTAATGGAAGGGGAGAATATAAGATAATCAAGCTTCCACCCATCCACCTCCATTGCCGGTCCCTGCCTGTCATAGGATGTGAATGGCAGCCCAAGGGAGGACTGAAGAACACTCCAAAGTAAATGGATCTTCTGCCAGCAGCTGGACCTGCCGACACAGCTATCCCAGAGCTCTGTGTCCGATAGGGAAGCTGAACGACTAGGCCATACAAGCAGAAGCCCAAGCCGGCCCCACAACCTGCCGGCAAGTGGCGAGATTACAGGACGACGGCCAAAGGGATATGATGGCTAGGCCATCACTAAAGGACAGAGTGGGGAGGGGAAAGGGTCCCGTATATGGTGTGAGAGGACCAGCAGCATGCCGGTCCTACCACACCTTGGGGAAGCTCTGTTTCAGTATCGGTGCCATCCTAGGCGGACGGAGAATTCATTCCCCATCCTAGGGTCTGCCAATACAGTAAGGGGGCCGACAATCATCTAGCCGCCACCCTTAAACATTGAGAAACAGGGTTCCAATGCTGGCGCCATCCTAAGCAGAAGAATAATCTCTATTCTTCAGCCTAGGGTCTGCGAGCACAGGACTAGTCGACTAAACCACAGGGAGAAGGTGGCAATATCACATGACCCCTTCAAGTGCAGTCTAGGGAGGCAAAGCCTCCTATGCCATCCAACAAGACCCGACAAGGGAATACATTCACCCTGTCGACCGGTTGCTGGCACACAACAAGTACTCTGAGGTTCTGACCCAAACCCAAAGCTCACCATCAGTAGCTAGGTGAAGGGACAGAAAAACCCTAGCCTAGTCTTGCCTGAATGACAATTCGAGGCAAGATCAACTAGTATTGTAGCCTTAGGCTACACTCAGAGCGTAGGAGGGATTACCCTATATATGAGGGTAACCGGGGAGATTGTATGGAAGTATACTAAAGCCCCTAGGCTACTAGCCTAGTGACAGTGAGATCGACTACCTAACTCACCGAAGCTCTCTCGTATACTATCTTAGAAGAGGAAATTTTATATGCAATCCATATATCTTACATGTACAAATTGCCTATTATCTTCATTTAAATTTATTAGCACCAGGAACACTTATTATATCATGCAAGAGAGGAAACTATAACGGCTAGGCTAGGAAGCCTAGCATAAACAAGATCGTCTACCTAATTCGCCGAAACTAATGTGAATACTATCGGCATAATATAATTAATTCCTAGCAATGAAGACTAAATAGCTAATTATTTCTATTTAAGGTATTATATCGGGAAAGTCGTTCTGACTAATTAAATAACTCATGCGTTACGAATGACAGCGCCGAAGACGCCTCCGGTCCAGGAAATAGCTCTGCCAAAAAATTAGTTTAATTAGATTCCATTTTTTACTTTATGGCCAGAGCTAAATTTATACAGCATAAGAATCAAATACTCAACTTTCCAGAGGCAGAAGAGGCTGGAGATTGCATAATAAACGGATTTTGAGCAAAGCAAAAAATCTATTTTTGGGTGAGATGGCCATGTCGTCCTGATGGAAGGTTCCTAAGAGTAGCTTCCTAAGGGATATTTGACTACAGTGATATTCCCAGAGAATTTATCTTTAGGTCTCCAGAATTCTAACTCCCGGCGCGAATATCCTTAAATTTCTCTCAAGGATATCGCATAATATCAGGGGTCGTATTCTTGACATGCCACGTAGCAATCTGCACCCCGAATAGCGTTTACGCTTCGAGGGAGAAAGTGGCAGAATTAGAAGGGGAGCCGTATCAAGGTTACCCTAGTTCCCATACTACTATTGAGTATCACAACAGCGCCATATCCAAGATGGCGGACATTCCTTGTAGCATTGAGTGTGGTGCTACAGATACAGTAGTTCGGGAGGGATACTGTGAAGATCTTTTCTTTAGAAGAGAAATATAATTTTCTGTGTTTGAGGAACGAATTAAAAGAAAATTATTTTCCCTTGTTTGTAATGAAGTAACCGCCAGGTGGCGTTTCAAGTTGTTTTCGTGTTGTTAAGCAGTAAAGTTGTCATTCAGCTTTGGGTAACCGAACAGTAGACATCGATAATTTTTATATGAAAATATTTAGTATCTGTTCAGCTTATTATGAATGTAAAATTTCAAAATAATTATAAGCATTATGTGTAATCATGTTATGTTTTGAGTTTAAGAGTATATGCTGTACTATCAGTGATAGAGAAATGAAATGTCTTCATTCGGTATACCCAAGTGCTACATCTAACGATTTCTCATTCGGTATACCCAAGTGCTACATCTAACGATTTCCAAAATAAAATGTTGAAATGGTATTCAGAGTTTGTATTGTTTGTTTGTGGAAGGTTTCGTAATGGTAATCAGGGAAGGGTGGTTCCCTCAGGATGACATGGCCATCTCACCCAAAAATAGATTTTTCGCTTCGCTCAAATTCCATTTTTTGGGCTCAAGCCATGTCGTCCTGATGGAAGCATACCAGAGTATTAATGTGCCTGTGGATTTTCATCAGTGCCTTAACCTTGGGACAGTATTTCTATGGTCATTTGGACCATTTGAGACAAATGACGTTACCGTTATCCGTCATCATCACTAATCATAAACGATGTTAGTGCTTCCTACCTCCCACATGGAAGAGTCATTCTAGATGGTAGAAAAGGGGCCTCAAGGTTAGCATATATTGTATGAACAAACATAAGTATACACTGAATATACAAACAGTCTCATAGTTTGTATATATTGCTAAACCAATATCAGTGTCCATTATATCCATTGTTTGCAAGCACACAATGATATGAAGTATACTTATATCAGTAAGTCAAAGAACTCTGGCATCTTAAACATGCAATTATCGGCCGAATTAGGACGCAATTACATTCTAATAGACATTTATTTCTAATAAATGACTAGATGAATTAACAAGTAAAACGAATGTAGCATGATAACAGAATTATACATGTAACATATACAGAAATAATTTTTCGTTTTTGAAAGGGAAGAAATGATGAGTGCCACTCTCAGACTGAAGAAGAGTTTATAACAAAATTTCTCTTCATAATTTCTGTACCTGTTAAATTCTATCAACACTGTGTACTACGTACACACGGCACTAGTGCTATCTGTATAATTCCACACCTGAGATTTTGAACAGAGTTAGTGTCACCATGGTAACACTCATTCAAAAGGAGGTCACAGTAAAAGTGATGACCCCTTCTCCCTTTAATTGACAGTCCCAATCAATTAACTGTTCATTGCAGAATTAGATGACAGGTTTTAATACACTACCTGCCGCCACCACATAATGCTTCAGTTCATGGACCTGCTTAGCATAGTGTTTGCAGAACACTCTGGATGATTTCCATCCAGTATATGAGCGAAGCCGCTCAAAGTCCATATACTGAAAAAAGTTCAGTGATGAAGCAATTTTTCTCGGATCATGACCTGCGGAAGTACTGTCAGGATTTGCTCTGCGAATAAAGTAGGTGAGCTTCGCTCTCAGTTGTTTTAGGGATAAGTTTGATCCAGAGGTTTCTCCTTTATAGAGCTGTCCTCCCCTGAAGTCTGAAGTTCTACGATGATAGACCTTTAGACACTCTACAGGACATAGAGAGACATCTTCCTTCAGAGGGCAGATTCTCCAGGGACCCCACCTCATAGTGGGTAGCTCGTTGGATCAGGAAAGAGATTCAGTTCTCCCGCTTCTGTGAACTGAATGTGGCCCTCATCTCTTGATAGGGCCACTATTTAACTAACTCTAGCCCCGGAGGCTATAGCGAACAGAAAAATAACCTTTTGTGTTAGATCCTTGAGGGAACAATCTTCATTGTTCACAGATGAGGTATAATTTAGGACCTTGTCCAAAGACCATGAGATGGGCTTTGGTGGTGGTGCAGGCCTAAGCCTTGCACATGCCTTCGGAATATTATTAAAGATTTCATTCGCCAGATCCATTTGAAAGGCATATAGAAGAAGTCTAGTCAAGGCTGACTTGCACGTAGTTATTGTGTCGGCCGCCAGACCTTGAGTATGAATGTGGACCAAAAAGGACAGATAGAAGTTCAATGAAATTTCTTTCGATCCTTTTGCTTTTACAAAAGCAACCCACTTTTTCCAAGAAGACTCATATTGTCTTCTTGTTGACTTAGACTTGTATTCATCTAAGAATTGTATATTGCCTTCTGAGATCCCAAATCTTTTCCTAACCGCTAGGGCAAGAAAATCATGAAATGAAGGGTTCTGGTTCTCTTTGATAAATTGAAGGCAATTAACTTCTGAACCTTCTGAGATAGTCCTGGGCTCAGAACTAGGGCCAGCCTCAGCTTCAGTTCCTTCACTAAAGGGAATAGACTGCTCTTGGGCTACTTGGGAGCCAACAGAGCCACTCCTCCCTGGAAACATCTCAGCATATTGAGGACCTTCAGCAGGAGATCGGCTGTGATCTCCAATAGAGGATCCTCGTATGGGGCTACATATCGAGGTAGTATCTTGAAGACGCTCATGATGAAGAGGTCGATCTGTAGCTCGGGGACTTGTTCCCATCTGGGGGAGAATAGGTCTGCGTCTGTGGACCATTCTAACTATCGGCTTGAGCCTGAGTAGAGCATCCACTGTCACATTGCGGATCGATTGCACATGAACTGCTGACAGGTGTCATCCCTATAGGTAAGGGATGGTTAACGTCACCTAGACTGTATGAGACGTTCTCTAGCATTGTTGATTCTGACGTCTCATTATTGCTTCGGTGCCCCAGATCAGCCTTAGGAGGTCTGATCTGGGTGGAGAGAGTTTCCCCACTCATGACAGGACCAACATGGTCTTGGGACTTTTGGCCTTTAACCCCTGTTAGAGATGCGATTAAGGAAGGACTGATATCGGTCTTTTTAGATCTCTTCAAGCATTTGATGCGTATCTTCTCCAGACTCTTAACGCATCTTTCAGCTGTGCTCTTAGCACTGGGTCTGTCACTATTGCAAACTGGAGAGAGTTGAGAACTCCTCCCTGTTAGCGTCTTGGAATCCTGACTGATTACCAGAGTCTCTTGACCGACCCTGCGATCTCCTTTTACATCCCCAAGTGAAAGGAGAGTTGGTGTGACCACAGGTTTCAATGGTTTTTCAACCATTGAAGCCTTTGAGCTGGAGAGAATTGAGACTTCTTGAAGCTTATGTTACATCCACGATGTTCCAGGAACCGGATCACTCCCTTGGATGCTCATAGACCAGCCACTACGGGTGCTGCCTACCCCAGCCTTTTGTCGAGGTACATTGTTGCCTGAACAATTTCTAGGCCTGGTTTTTGCGTGGCTGTATCTGCTAATCCAGTGAAGATACTTAGGACTGTGTCCAGTCCGAAAAGTATCTTTCTTAGGATCTACGTTGTCCTCTGTAACTTGAATCCTAAGTAGGAGGAGAGGGGGTGACTAACTGGAAGTTGCCAATAGACATCTTTCAGGTCTGACAAGACTGCGAACACCCCTTTTTGAAACAGGGTCCTTATGTTCAGAAGGATTAACATTCTGAACTTGCTGTTTTATTTGAACTTGTTGAGTAGCGAAAAGTCCAGAATGACTCTGAGTTTTCTTGAGTCCTTCTCGTGAACACCAAACAGCCATCCCTGGAATTCGATGGACTATACTTTCCTTACCACCTGTATGCTCTAGAGCTCTAAGGTATACTCTTCCAGGAGGGTTTTGGAGTGTAGGAAGAGTTGAGGAAATGATGGTGGAGGCATGTCTATCTCCCATCTTAGTCCCATCTTGATTAGGCCTTGGACCCAAGGATCGAAGGTCCAGCGATCCTGAAGGAACCTCCCTCCTACCAGAAGCGTCTCTGCTTCGTTTGATCAGTAGGTTTACATATTCGACCACTTGCTTGTGGCACCGCGGCCATTGCAACTGTTGGATGTTGTTGAACAGCCCAAGGGATATTTCCAGACTTTTCTGTCTCCCTTTTAGGTTGGGGACCCAAAACCGTGGAAGACTTTCTCTTTGAAAAGATGCCCCACTTTTGGAGAAGCCCTATGTTCTCCGTGGTAGCCTTATTCACTTTTCTAACTACCTCGTTTGGAAAGAGGTTTCTACCTCAGATGTTGGAAGATATCAGCTTCCTGGTTTCGTGTTTCACTGTTGTGGCAGCGAACACAAACTCCCTACAGGCTCTCCTAGCCTTCATAAAGGCATAAAGGTCTTTTACTAAGGTGGCCATATGCATTTTGGCCAAGACCATGAGCATGTCTGGGGTAGTTTGGTGGGTTGAACACAACTCTATGCAGTTTTGTAGGGATAGGGAGGCTGCAAGTCTCTCCTTTGTCTCTTGTTCATTATACAAAAGAAACTCGGATAGTTTAGGGTGATTCTCACTAAACTGTCAAGTGGCGACATCCACGTCTAGTCTTCCTACTGAAAAGGTTAAGTGGACTTCCTTCCAATCCTTCTCCAGCCTGGGAAAGGCTAGTGACAGAGGCTTGCACTCCTCAAGTGCAGGACAGGGTCTATCTGCCTCCACTGCCTTGGCAACAGATTTAAATGCCTTCCACGTAAAGGGGAATGATATTGAAGCAGGAGCAAGAAAGGAAGGGTGCCTGTTTCCTAGTGTGAATATTTTCGATACCGAGTAACCCGCCTTTCTCAGGCTACTTGACAAGATAGCCTGTGCCTTATCATGGTCGAGAATCATGACCTCCTTCAATTTCATTTCTTTTCTTGACGTTGGTTCATGTCTCAGTCGAATGAAACAATTAGGGAAAGCGTCAAAGCTTGGCCAAAACTGGATTTTGTCCAAAGAAACAGCACCCATCTTCTCCGAGAGGTAGAGTTCGCCGTTTAAAATCGGCATAAGGTCCGCAAACTTCCAGGGATTAGTTTTGGAGCATGTTGGAAGGTCTTGGTTTCTGGGTCGTTTGTATGACCCTTGAGGAGCGACAAGTGGAGCTTCACAGAGCTCTATCTTGTATTTCGCTTCCTCCTTTTCGTCTTGTTTGCGAAAGTATTCTATTGGATCTTTCATTTGGGCTCATAATTGGTCCATTCCAACTAATAGAGGGGTAGGGGGTGAAGATGTCGATGTTAATGGCTCTAGAGCCGGAACAGACGGAAACAATTCCGACACGACATTATCCCCCTCTTCCCGTGGGGGCTTCCCTTTCGTCTTGTTTGGGAAAGTATTCTATTGGATCTTTCATTTGGGCCCATAATTGGTCCATTCCAACTAATAGAGGGGTAGGGGGTGAAGATGTCGATGTTAATGGCTCTAGAGCCGGCACAGACGGAAACAATTCCGACATGACATTATCCCCCTCTTCCTGTGGGGGCTTCCTGCCCTCCGTCCCAAAGGCTATCTGGTCGCCGGGAGGTGTGAATCGTGCCTGAGGCACCACTATTTCCTCACTTGCTTTCGGGAATAGTAGGTTACGCATCCTATCATTAGGTAGGTATGATCCCGGAGAGATTTTTCTGGAAGCCTCTCACCCAGTTGCATAGTTTGTTATGAGCTGCATCCCTAGACTCTATCGACTTGGGATTCTCGAAACCCTCTGACATTAAGGTCCGACATACATTGTAAACCTGCGGGCTCCAATAATGTAGGGATTCGGAAATAATATTGCAGGGGGCATGAAACCTGCATGTATTATGACCATAAAAACACTTACTCTTGATATTGCTGAAGACTGCAACACATGTCATCTGGGGTTCCTCCTGTAAAGAAAGGAAAGCAGAATGAGTATACAATTGATTATCTCACTGATAAGCAATATGTAAAAGTCATCTTTTAACTAAAATAGCTTAGGATAGTAAGCTAGAAAGGGATAGTAGGAGACATATACTTGTGTATCCCCATGCAAGCAAATGCTGTTAACTACCCTCAGTATTAACTATAAGGAGATTCCTCTATCAAGGGAACTCCAATGAAAGGGTTCCTACCCCTAGAAGTAGAGAAGTGTACAAATCACTGCCCCATTTTATTCGTAACACTGTGGGGTAAGGATGACTGATTTCTAATCAGAGTATTGAAGGAATTCTATTCTTTCAATATAGGAACGGTCCCAGCAGAAGCCCGCACAAGGGTACCCAAGATATGTTAGAAACTAACTACTGTATAATCATACTATAGTTTTCTGTTTGCAGTATATAGTATATTGCAAATTACTGGCTACTGTATAATTATATATAATGTAGTTCAGCCCGTGTGCTGCCGTTGTGGCAAGCATCTGACGACATGGTCCAACCGGTATGACGCCGACTGGACTAGGAAATATAAAATACATATATTTGTGTATCCTACCCAGCCCATTTGCTGTGACCTCCCTTACAATATTAGATCACAGAGTTTCCTGAACAGGGAAACTCAAGGATAAGGGTTCTACCCTTTTAGGGTTAGATGTGTAATACCACCAGCCCTTTAAAATATTTGATATTATAGGGTAAAATGAAAACTGATTTCTAATCAGAATATTGAAGAAATTCTATTTTTCAATATAGGATTGGTCTCAGCAAACACCCGGGCAAGGATACCCAAGATATATTGGAAAATAAACGGATTTTGAGCGAAGCGAAAAATCTATTTTTGGGTGAGATAGCCATGACGTCCTGATGGAAGGTTCCTTCAGTAGCTTCCTAAGTGTATGTTTAACTACAGTAGATATTCCCAGAGAATTAAACTAAAGGTTTCACAGAATTCTAACTTCTGGCGCGAGTACCCATAAGGTTTCCCTTTTGGATATCATAGATCAACAGGGGACGTATGCATTGACACGCCACATGGCTATCTGCACCCCACATAGCGTTTAAGCTCCGAAGGGGTAGTGACAATTATGGGAGGAGCCGTTCTAAAATTCTCCTCCTACGCTGCTGTTATGGTACCTAGTGATGTAATCAAACGGCCGCCATATTGGCCGACATCTCATCCGCCCGCGCCAACTCTTCCACCCGGCGTTTCCGCCAGCCTCCAAGATATAATGAGAAAGGGAGGGGCTTGACAGGTCAGAATAGAGAGTTTTGGGCGGGTCCATCAGGATGTCATGGCTATCTCACCCAAAAATAGATTTTTCGCTTCGCTCAAAATCCGTTTTTTGGGCTCAAGCCATGACGTGCTGATGGAAGTGTACCAGAGAATTAGTGTATCGTGGGTGTTTTCCCCAATTAATAGTGCCTTTGACTTCCAAACAATATTCCTTTGGTCTGATGACCATAGAGACCGTGACATCTCCGTTACATGTCACTCTCAATGGCACAAGCTATGACATGGCTTCCTGCCCCCCTGGCAGGGAAGTCCTAATTGGATGTAGGAAGATCTTGAAGTCACCTGTGGGAGAGGACTCAGCCTTGGATGAGGGACTTGTCGGTCTCATAGACATGTCCTGAGAGATAAGTACTTTTTGTGGGAACAAAAATATCACATTTCTTAGGTGAGAATTTCCACCAGGAGCAGTATAATGAGATGAATTATAATGCTGATAAGATTAGGATAATTAAAACACTAAAACAGTAGTATATTTGGATATAGTAGGGCGAAATGAGATGCATTTGATAGCGAAACATCAATTTATTTGGGAGAATTTCGCAATAAAAATAAAATAAGATGACAACTTATTTAACATTAAATTATTTGGATACAGACATAGGCTGGAGATTGTCGAAGACGAAGGTGTGAAATCTGAAAAGAAAATCTTGCCACAGCACACATAAGTTCCAGTGGAACTGGAAAGTCTTTGACATCTGAAATACACTTCATGTCCGATAAACATGTGGCACACGTGTACCAGTCTATATCACTTCACCATAAGGAGGAACAGTCTCTAGTGACACTGAGTGGCAATTGAAACACTATGTATCGCACAAGGGTCAACACAGGCACCCGTTGAGTTAGAGTCCCGAATAACTCGCTGTCCTTCGCAGCGTTAAGCAGCAGGTTTTAGTACACTACCTACGGCTACTACAAACCTTTTGAGTTCTTGCACCTGCTTCGCATAGTGTTTGAAGAACACTTTCGAAGATTTCCAGCCTGTGAAGGACCGGAGGCTCTCGAAGTCCATGCTCTGGAAAAAATTAAGGGAAGAGGCGACTTTCCTAGGATCATGACCAGCGGGTGTACTGTCAGGATCCGCTCTGCGAATAAAATAGGTGATCTTCGCCCGTAATTGTTTGAGTGACAAATCACTTCCCGACGTTTCGCCTTTAAAGAGTTTTCTCCGCCAAAGTCTGAAGTTCTACGAAGATAGACCTTAAGGCTCTCTATTGGGCATAAAGAGACATCTTCCTTCAGAGGGCAGATTCTCCAAGGGCCCCACCTCTTCGTTGGAAGCTCATTCTTTGCCAGAAACGTTGGGTTAGGGAAGAGGGTAAGTTCCCCTGTGTCGGCGAACTGTATCTGGCCCTCCTCTCTAGATAAGGCCACTATCTCACTGACCCACGCTCCCGAAGCGAGAGCGAAAAGGAAAATCACTTTTTGGGTCAGGTCTTTCAGAGGGCAAGAATCATTGTCCAGGCTAGAGGCAAATTGAAGCACCTTGTCGAGAGACCAGGAGATAGGTCTCGGTGGGGTTGCGGGACGGAGTCTAGCACATGCTTTCGGAATTTTGTTAAAGATTTCGTTGGACAGATCAACCTGGAAGGCATAGAGTAATGGTCTTGTCAAGGCCGATTTACAAGTGGAAATCGTGTTGGCTGCTAGGCCTTGTCCATGAAGGTGAATGAAGAAGGACATACAGAAATCCGTAGAGATTTCCGAAGGATTCTTCGCCTTGACAAAGGACACCCACTTCTTCCAGGAAGACTTGTATTGCCTTCTGGTAGACTTTGTTTTGTATTCCTCTAGGAAGTCTAAGCACTTCTTCGATATTCCAAATCTTTTCTTCACAGCTAGTGAGAGAATATCATGAGATGAAGGTCTCAGGTTTTCCTTAATGAAGCGAAGACAGTCGACTTCTGGACCTGCTGGGAGAGAACTGGGTCCAGCAGGGGGATTAGCTTGGGCTTCAGTTCCAGGATGAGAGGGAACCAATTGCTCCTTGGCTATTTGGGAGCCACCAGGGCTGCCGTTCCCTTGAAGGTTCTCAATTTGGTGAGGACTTTCAGCAGAAGGTTGGTTGGAGGGAACAGGTAAATCTTGGTCCACGTTTTCCAGTCCAGGGACATGGCGTCCACCGCTTCCGCCTTGGGGTCCTCGTATGGGGCCACATAATGAGGAAGTTGGTTGTTGTCGCTCGTCGCGAAGAGGTCGATTTGCAGATCCGGGACCTGATGGGAGATGAAGGGACCATTCCGACTCTATCGGGCTTGTCTATGATAGAGCGTCCGCCGTCACGTTGCGGAATCCCTGTAAGTGAACTGCCGATAGGTGCCATCTCTTCCTGTCCGCAAGGCGGAAGATGGGTAATAGCACACGGTTGAGATGGGGCGATCATGAGCCCTGACGGTTGAGACATCTGACCACCACGGCGCTGTCCAGGGTGAGGTGGATGTGGATCGATGGACGAGGGGACAGTTTTTTCAAGGTGAGAAGAACTGCCATGGCCTCCAAGATGTTGATGTGGAACTTCTTGAACAGGGGAGACCATGTTCCTTGCACCTGACGTTGGTGGGAGTGACCCCCCCACCCTTCCAGTGAGGCATCCGTGTGGATGGTGATCGACGGAGGCGGTGGTTGGAGAGGAACGGATCTTCTTAGGTTCTTTGTCTCTGACCAGGGTTTTAGGAGTGAACGAAGCCTGGTTGGTAGGGGTCTCTTGAGATCTCTTCGAGCGATGGATGCGTTACGTCTCCAGACTTCCGATGCATCCTTTAGCTGTGCTTTTAGCACTGGGTCTGTCACTGAGGCTAACTGTAGGGAGCCGAGTACTCATTCCTGTTATCGTCTTGAGATCCATTTGGATTTTAGAAGTCTCTTGAGAGATCCCGCTATTTCCTTCCTTTTCTTCAGAGGGAGGGAAAGACGGTGTGACTGAAGATCCCAGTGGATTCCCAACCACTGAAACTTCTGAGCTGGAGACAGTCGAGAACTTTTGGTGTTGATTTTGAAACCCAGATGTTCGAGGAACTGGGTCACTTTTTTGCAGGCACGCAAGCATTCTTCTGGCGATGCCGCCCAGATCAGCCAATCTTCCAGATAGGCCATCACCTGGACGTCTTGAAGACGTAGCTGTTGGACGATTGTGTCTGCGAGCTTCGTGAAGATTCTTGGGGCCACGTTGAGGCCGAAGTGCATGGCCCTGAAGGCGTATTGTCTTCTTTGAAGCCTGAATCCTAAGTAGGAGGAAGCTTGATGATTCATTGGAACGTGCCAGTAGGCATCCGCCAGGTCTGTGGAGACCGTGTAAACCTTGTGAGGCAGTAGGGCCCTTATATGTTGAAGGGTCAGCATCTTGAACTTGTTGTTCACAATGAACTTGTTGAGAGGGGATAAGTCCAGAATGACTCTGAGTTTGTCTGAGTCCTTCTTGGGAACGCAGAATAGCCTTCCCTGGAACCTGATGGACTTTACTCTCTTTATCACCTTCTTGTCCAAGAGTTCTCAAACATATTCTTCCAGAATGGGTGTTGATCGTTGGAAGAAATGATGAGAGACTGGTGGAGGTGATATCCAGCTCCAGCCCAGTCCTTTCTTGACGATGCTGTGGGCCCAAGGATCGAAGGTCCAGCGATCCTGAAAATGGCGAAGTCTTCCTCCCACCGGAAGCACTTCATTGCTTCTGGTTTCCAGAGGGCTTACCACCTCAGCTGCCTGCTCCTCTTCCTCCTCTCCCTCTGGAAGGGCGTCGAGAGGAGTCTCTGCCAGAGCCTCTACCCTTAGGGCGAAAGGTAGTGGTCTGCCTTTCGTAGGCTGGGGTGAAAACTGGTGATTGGGACACCACCGGCTGAGGGACCAACTGAAAAGTCTGTTGTGACTGAGCCACTAATTGAGGAATAGCGGGAGCCGGAAACTGGCGTTTAGCTTGATGCTGTTGGAGGCGTGACTTGTTGGGTTTCTTCTTAGGCTGGGGGCCCTCATCCTGAGAAGACTTCCTTTTGTGCGACAAGCCCCACTTATTGAGAAGGTTCCTATTCTCAGTGGAGGCTCTGTCCACAATCTCTTTCACCAGCTCCACGGGATAGAAATACTTGCCCCAGATGTTCGAGGAGATCAGTTTCCGGGGTTCGTGTCTAATTGTTGCGCCCGCAAACACGAACTCTCTACATGCCCTCCGAGCCTTGATGAAATTATATAGGTCCTTCAACAAGGTGGCGAGGTGGGTTTTCGCGAGGACCATGTAGACGGTAGGGACCCGAGTATCGGAGGACATTTTCTCAAGGACCACCTGATGAGACAGAGAGGCAGCCAGTCTCTCTTTTGTGTCCAATTCCCAACGGAGGAGGTAATCCGTGAGCTTGGGAAGGTCCTCGTTGAACTGACGTTCGGCGACGTCAGGTTCCAGCTTCCCAACCGAGAAAGTTAGCTGGATGTCCTTCCAGCTCTTATCGTCCGGGGGTAGGGTGAGGGAGAGAGGCCTACATTCCTCCAATGAAGGGCAAGGTTTGTTCTCCTCCACTGCCTTCAACACAGCGGCCAAGGCCTTTTCAGCAAAAGGGAAGACCCTGGTGGGGGAAGCAAGAAATGACGGGTGTTTTTTGCTTAGGGCTGGCACCTTGGAATTGGTGTAGCCCCTGTTCTTGAGGCTGTTGGCCAACAGAGCCTGGGCCTTGGAGTGCTCTAGCACGATTACCTCCTTCGGTTCGGTCTCCTCTTTGGAGGATGGCTCAGACTTCAGACGGACGAAGCAGTCCGGGTAGGCCTCAAAGCTAGGGAAGAATTCCACCTCTTCAAGGGGAACGGCACCTAGCTTAGCGTTAATCATGATCCGTCCAGTGGTGATAGGCATAAATTTCGCATGCCACCAGGGGTTTGTCACCGAGCACTCGGGGAGATCCTTGACGGAGATCTCCTTGGGCGCCTTTTTCAAGCCCAGTATCTCTTTCCAGATGTTGTCGTGCCCCTGGCGGAGCTTTTCGTCCAGGAATGCCATCAAGACCTGGAGGGTATCCTGGGAACCTGATGGGGTGGGTACTGGGGTGGTCGATGTAGAAGGAATTGGCTCCGAGGTCACAACGGAAGCCACAGAGGGTGTACGGGCAATCTCGCCCTCAGAATCCGGGAACTCCACAAGGTCCTCTTCTTCCTCCTGCCCCCTTCCATGAGGGTCCTGAGGGTCCTCTCGGTGTCTTCGGAGACCTACAACATCCTCTCCACCTCGTCGATGTGGCACTGTCGGAGGGCAGTCGAAACGTCCGGCTCGACCGTTAGTTGAACGCACGGGATCTAGTCCTTGGGGATGACGGCATCCGCGGATGCTTTGGGGAAGAGCATGGCTCTCATCCTCTCGCTTGGGAGATAGGGCCCCGTGGCGTTCTTTTGAAACCCATGCAACCACTTGCGCAGGGTCTCACGGGCTTTGTCCCTAACCTCCGTAGACGGAGGGTTGTCGAACGCCTCATCCAACCGTTTCTTGCAGACGGTGCAGACCTGCGGGTCCCAATAGCGGAGGTCCCCTTTTAAGGTGGAACAGCCGGCGTGGGATCGGCATGCCCGGTGACCATGAAAGTCCGGGCGACGAAAGCTGCAGAAGGCGCTCTCACACTTCACAAGCTCCTCCTGTAAAAGAAAGAGGCTATGAGTACATGAAGTCAGTACACAAGTGACTTAATTTAATCTTAGATTAGGACTAAGTTTAATTTTTTATAATATAAAATTCCATGTATGAGCTTAGGATAGTAAGCTAGAAAGGAAGGTAGGGAAGACACATACTTGTGTATCCCGTCCACTCCATTGCCGTGACCTCTCAGCGTAACTAATTCCAGAGGGCTGAGATGCCCTGGGAGGAAGAAGAACACTCAGTTAATTGAGAAGGAGGAGTATGCAAAACCTTCTTCTATAGGATAGGTCCCGGCAAAGAACTGCACATGGATGCACAGAATATGCTGGAAGATTATTTACTGTACAACTATACGCAATAGTTTTCAGTTTAGGGTATCTCAATACCATAAGAGTACTGGCTATTATCCCTAGCTGTACAATAATCCCTGCCGGCGCCTGGCCGGCAGGAGTAAGGAGTGACTGTCCACTATAATGTACCTGAGTGTCGCCGGCGGATCTCCATCAGGGAGGAACCCTTTCGGAACAGGACGATTTGGCGCCGACTCTTTGGCGCTGACGATTTGGCGCCACCATTTTGGCGATAGACAGTTTGGCACTCATTGTTTTGGCGATGAGCTGTTTTGGCGCCAAGGAACAAACTTAAGGACCATCCGCAAATTTGTGTCTCGTTTAATGATCACCTCATTACACCAAAGGCTCGTATGATTTGAGAATTGTAATATTAAACCAGTTATTACAATATTCAAGTGTTGTTTAGTTCTCCCTATACCATACGCCCTATTACCTAATAAGCGTCGAACATACGTGAAAATGTTTCGAATGATAACTGAGATGTCTGCAGAGCTGCAACCAAAGGGCATTTATTGTGATTATGAACAAGCAGCTTTTTCTGCAATGACAATGTTTTCCAGATGTAGAGTTGAAAGGCTGCTTCTCCCATTTTGCACATAATATTCATAAGCACCTGAAACAACTTGGGCTCCAACATTTGTATAATAATGACCCCAACTTCTCAGTAAAAGCTAAAATGATCGTTGCTTTATCTTTTGTACCTATTTCTCACATGGATGTTTACATCGATGCTTTGACGCAATATTTACCTGATGAACTCCAGCCGTTAATGAACTGGGTCGAAGATAATTATGTAGGAATACCTCTGAGGAGGGGTAATGGCCGACGTTCACCACTTTTCTCTACGCAAATGTGGAATATGTACTGAATAGTCGAACGATATTAGGTGAGGACAGGACAAACAATCATGCTGAAGCTACGCACACGAAAATCTATGCAGAATTTGGAATGAACCACAGTTATATGGAAATTCATCGATTGCATGAAGAGAATTCAGAAAGGACACGATTCTTATTATGAACAACTAATGGCTGGGAATCCTCCTGCTCGAAAATGCTTAAAATACATTAAGACTGATGAACGCATTTTAACTATAGTACAGCAGTTTGATTCACGGGAACCACTGGAATACTTACGTGGTTTGGCATATAACTATGAAATGCATTAACATGGTGGAATTATTTCAATTTTTTTTTGTTACATTTTAATACTGTATTGCTGAAAATGAATAGAACTTTTTTATTTTTATGTTATTTTTGACCCTTGTAATATATATAAACACACACACACACACACACACACATATATATATATATATATATATATATATATATATATATATATATATATATATATATATATATATATATATATGTGTGTGTGTGTGTGTGTGTATCAGGTCAGAAAATTTTCAAGCTGTCGCCAAATGGGCTAGCGCCAAAATAACTAGCGCCAAAACCTTTTAGCGCCAAAACGGCGGCGCCAAATCATCGTCGCCAAAAGAGCGGCGCCAAAACGAACTGGACTCGAACCCTTTTGAGCCAGCAGTCTAAGTGGCAAGGAGAAAGGGTGAAGCTATAACGTGATGGCAGATCGCCGGTGTGCCGGCGGCTCCGACAACCGGCAGGCAACCGGCAACGGTATAGTAACAAGGGTACTGACAAGACAATGGTACTGGTAGTGTATGGGCGCCGGTGAGCCGGCGGCCTCCCCCCTTCCCCGGCGGCAAGTCGGCAGCGATATACCGACACTGTCTGCATTCAGTGAGACAGGTAGGAAGTCGGAGTTACTGCCGGCAGGTGCCAGGAGGGGGGTGGCAGCAGTGGAACAGGACTGACAGAGAGAGAGAGAAAGGTAGGAGGGGGAAGGGGGAAAGGGTAACTCGGTACCCAAACCCTTCCGCCTCCGGAAGGAGTGTTCAAATGAAAGTAGGGGTGGGGCCTTTCATCCGGCGGGAAGGGGGCGGCCGCCGGCTAGTTGCCGGCGGCGGCTAGGTTGCCAGTGGCGGCCCAAGGGAGGGCCGAGGAACACTCAAGAGGGGGAGGTCCTCCGCCGGCAGACCGACCAGCGACGGCAACCCCATAGGTCGACTATGAGAGGGAAGCGCAGCAGAACGGACAGCCGACGATGGGACCGGGCCAGGCATACAAGTCGCCGGCACACAGCGGGATGTAGGCCGGCGGACAGGGGTGTGATGGTAGGCCAACACAAAGGGATAGAGTGGGGAGGGGGAGAGGGTTCTAAGAGGAAGGGGGTGCAGGAGGGGCCGAAGTCCCCTATTGCATACCCCATGGAAGGGGATTCTGATCAGGGCTAGCTTGTCTAGGCTGGAAGAGTCCATTCTCCAGCCTAGGGTAGGATAGCCCAGAGTAGGTACAGCACTGGTGTCCTGTCCTAAACTATAATGAAGCAGAATCCCCATGGGCTGCCTAACCTAGGCTAGGAGAACCTGTCTCCTAGGCCAGGGAAGGCAGGGGGAGGACAAGTCGTAGGCCACAGGGAGGAGGAGTCGTAACCAAACCAAGTGTGGACTAGGAAGCAGGGCTAAGCCCTCCCCCTTCGTTCTCCAAAAGACCAGAAGGGGAGTACATTCCCCTAAAAGAGGGATGGAGGCGAACGACTGATACTCTGAGGGTCTGTCCTAAACTCAAAGCGCACATCTATGGCCAGGAGAAGGGGCAGAAAGGCCCTAGCCTAACCTAAACGACAGTATCAAGGATAGGGAGGCTAGGGTGTAGCCTAGGCTACCTCAGAGGGAGGGGATTACCTAGGTAGGTAACCTGGGGGGGCGATTGAGGAAGCATATAAGAGCCCTAGCATAGGTTAGGTGCTAGGGAGACCCCTATAAACTTCCCCGAAGGCGAAAAATCATTTATGCACTCACTGAATCTTGTATGTATAATGCCTGAATCTTCATTTCACTCATAACACTAGGAACACTATCATATCATGCAAAAAGTAAACATGAACACTTAGGCATCTTGCCTAGGGGCTAGCTTAGGGTTCGGCTAACATGATCGCCGAAGGCGAATACTAACAGCATAATATAACTAATTCCTAGCAATGAAGACTAACTAATTTAATCATTAGTTAAGGGACCGGGAACGTTGCTCTGGCTAACTAAATAAAGCATGCGAAGCGAGCAACAGCGTCTCAACATGACGCCTCCGATGAAGGCACAGCTCCGCCACAAAACACAAGATTTAAGGAAAATTAATCGTTACTTTACGGCTAGAGCTTATTTAAACAATACAAGAATATGGTACTCAACTTGCCAGAAGAAGGCGAGGCCGAAGAATGCGACATGATGAAGAAACTAGGCAAAAACTGGGAAGACACAACTTCCTAGGATGCGTTACTAGGGTGGAATGGAGTTGGCGCGGGTGGATGTGACGTCGGCCAATATGGCGGCCGTTTGTTTACATCGCTAGGTACCATGACAGTAGCGTAGGAGGAGAGTTTTAGAACGGCTCCTCCCATAATTGCCACTCTACCCCCTCGGAGCGTAAACGCTATGTGGGGTGCAGATAGCCATGTGGCGTGTCAATGCATACATCCCCTGTTGATATACGATATCCAAAAGGGAAACCTTATGGGTACTCGCGCCAGAAGTTAAAATTCTGTGAAACCTTTAGTTTAATTCTCTGGGAATATCTACTGTAGTCAAATATACCCTTAGGAAGCTACTGAAGGAACCTTCCATCAACACGTCATGGCTTGAGCCCAAAAACTACTAGTATAATATATACAATAGTCTTTCTATCTGCAGTATATCCTATACTGGAAATATACTGACTACCTGTATAAACATATACTGTAATTCAGCCGGCACAGCCAGCATGCTAGCTAAGAGAGAGAGACAGCATGGAGTGAAGGCTGCCTTATTACTGTGTAAGTATACAGTAGTTAAGTATGTAAAAGTCTAATTTACTGCCTTTCTCCAGAAAGAAGGTTCAAATGGAAGGGGAGAATGTAACATTCAGGCTTCCATCCAGCCACAGTACTATCCCCGGCAAGGTCCAACCGCCACTTCGCCGGCAGGCTAGCCTCCGGCAGCACTAGTACAGTCGGCGTGCTGCTGGCTTAGTCAGCACCTATCTGTGCCGGCCTGGCCGGCGGTAGCCCGACAACAGAACATGTGGCCAGCAGTCCAAGGGAGAACTGAAGAGCCTTGGTAACAGAAGGGACTTCCCACTCACAGCCATCATGGCTGCCGACAGATGACATGGCTACCAGCAGCATGCATAGCCGCCGGCAGCCGTCATAGCTGCCGACAGTAAAACACATGGTCGCCGGCAGTTAACATGGCTGCCTGCAGCTGGCATAGCCGCAGCCAGCCGGACAATGGCTGCAGAGAGGGAGTCTGGCCGGCCCCCGCAACCCACCGGCAACGGTGAGGTTGCAAGACGATGGAGCGAAGACAGTCGACTTCTGAACCAGTTGAGATAGAGCGGGGTTCGGTAGAGGACCAGCCTCAGCTTCAGTTCCATCACCAGAAGGAACCAATTGTTCTTGGGCCACTTGGGGGCCACTAGTGCTGCAGTTCCTTTGAAGGATCTCAGCTTGTTGAGGACCTTCAGCAGGAGATTGGTTGGAGGGAACAGGTAGATATGGGTCCATTTGTTCCAATCGAGGGACATGGCATCCGTCGCCTCGGCCAGAGGGTCCTCGTATGGGGCTACATATCGAGGTAGTTTCTTGTCGATCTGCAGGTCGATCTGCAGTTCTGGGACTTTTTCCAAGATGAAGGAGAATGATTCTGCGTCTAGGGACCATTCTGACTCTATCGGCTTTAGCCTGGATAGAGCGTCCGCCGTCACATTGCGGAACCCATGTAGGCGATCTGCTGATAAGTGCCATCTCTTCTTTTTCGCTAAATGAAAGATGGCTAATATCTCACTATCACTTCGCTGTCCAAGACCAGCCTAATGTGGACTGATCTGTGAGGGGATAATTTCTTCAGCGTCAAGAGGACTACCATGGCCTCCAGAATATTGATATGAAAGGTCTTGAACAGGGATGACCTCCCTATCCTTCCGTCGAGGCATCCGTGTGGATGGTCACCAATGGGGGAGGTGGTTGTAAGGGAACGGTCCTCGTTAGGCTCTTGACCTTCGACCACGGCTTGAGAAGTGATCGTAGTAAGGTTGGTACCGGTCTTTGTAGATCTCTTCAAGCGTTTGACGCGTATCTTCTCCAGACTCCTGACGCATCTTCCAGCTGTGCTTTAGCACTGGGTCTGTTACTGCTGCAAACTGGAGAGAGCATAGTCCTCTTTCCTGTTGGCGTCTTTAGATCCTGTCGGATTTCAGTAATCTCTTGACAGAACCCGTGATCTCTCTCCTCTTCTTTGGTGGAATGGAGAGGCGGTGTGACTTCAAGTTCCAATGGATTCCTAGCTATTGAAACTCATGAGCTCGAGAGAGGCAAGACTTCTTGTAGTTGATCTTGAATCCCAGATGTTCCAGGAACTGGATCACTTACTTGGATGCCTGCAGACAAGCAGTCTTGGATGCTGCCCACACCAGCCAGTCGTCCAGGTACGCTGCCACCTGAACGCCTTCTAGATGTAGTTGTTGTAAGACTGTGTCCGCAAGTTTCGTGAAGATCTTTGGGACTATGTTTAGTCCAAAGGGCATGGCTCTGAAGACATACTTTGTCTTCTGTAACTTGAATCCTAGGTAGGAAGAGAGGGGGTAGCTGATTGGGAGGTGCCAGAAAGCATCTGCCAGGTCTATTGAGACTGTACGCCCCCCTTTGGTAACAGGGTCCTTATGTGTTGAAGGGTTAACATCCTTAACTTGTTGTTCTCGATGAATTTGTTGAGTGGCGACAAGTCCTTCTTGGCAACACAAAACAGCGTTCCCTGGAATTTGATGAACTTTGCTTTCCTTATAACCTTTTTGCTCAAGAGTTTTGAGGTATATTCTTCCAGTAAGGGGGTGGAGTGTTGGAAGAATTGAGGAAATGAAGGTGAAGACCTGTTCCATTTCCATCCTAGTCCATTTTTTATTAGGCTGTGGGCCCAGGGATCGAAGGTCCAACGATCCCGAAAGTGTTGGAGTCTCCCTCCTACCTGAAGCATCTCATTGCTTAGGTGGTCCGGAGGGCTTGCCACCCTGACCGCGTCCTCCCCTGCCCCATGAGGGATGTCTTGAGGAGCCCTGTCGAGAACCTTTTCCTTTCGGACAAAAGGTAGTAGTTTGCCTCTCAAATCTTGGGTTGAAAGCTGGTGACTGGGCAACCAGCTGTTGAGGCACCACTTGGAAGGTGGTCTGTGGCTGAGCGACCACTTGGGGCATCGTGGTCATGGTGACAGTGGGATGTTGCTGAGGAGGCCGAGAAGGTAGTCTTGGCTTCTTTGTCTTCCATTTTGGTTGGGGACCAGCATTCGGGGAAGACTGCCTCTTTGAGGAGATGCCCCAGTTTTGGAGAAGGTTCCTATTCTCCGTGGTGGCTTTCTCAACTACCTCTTGGACCACTTCTTTTGGGAAGAGGTCCTTACCCCAGATGCTGGAAGAAATCACCTTCCTGTGTTCGTGTTTCACTGTCGCGGCAGCAAACATGAACTCCCTACAGGCTCTTCTAGCCTTCATGAAGGCGTACAGGTTCTTTACTAGGGTGGTCATATGCATCTTGGCCAGGACCATGAGCATGTCTGGGGTGCTGTTGTGGCCTGCACACATCTCCATGCAGTTTTGTAGGGACAGGGAGGAAGCTAGCCTCTCTTTTGTCTCTTGCTCTCTTCGCAAGAGAAAGTCCGACAGCTTAGGGACGTTCTCGCTGAACTGCTGTCCCGTGATATCTGCATCCAGTTTACCTATTGAGAAGGTTAGATGGACCTCCTTCCATTCCTTCTCATCCGTGGGCAGGGCTAAAGACAGAGGCCTACACTCCTCTAGTGTAGGGCATGGTTTGCCTGCCTCAACTGCCTTGGCAACGGTCTGGAACGCCTTTGACGTAAGGGCAAGGCTCTCGAAGCAGGAGCAAGAAAGGTAGGGTGTTTCTTGCTCTGTGCAGAAACTCACGAGTTGGTATAACCTGCCTTCTTCCGGCTACTCGTCAAGAGAGCCTGTGCTTTGTCGTGGTCGAAAACCATGACCTCCTTCGGTTCCGTCTCTTCTTTTGACGCTGGTTCATGCTTCAACCGGATGAAGCACTCTGGATATGCATTAAAGTTCGGCCAGAACTGAATGTCATCTAGGGGGACGGCTCCCATCTTCTCGGAGATATAGAGCTTGCCATTGGTAATAGGCATGTACTCTGCATACCTCCAGGGATTGGTCTCGGAGCAGGATGGCAGGTCTTGAACTCTGGGTCGCTTCACGGAACTCTCTTGTGATCTTCGCTTCCCTTTTTTCGCTCTCCTTGCGAAGATTCTCCATTAGGGCGGTAATATGGGCCAAAACTGCCTGACGCATGGCGTCCAATGGAGGGGTAGGAGCCGAAGACGTAGATGGTGTCGGCTCTGCTGCCGGCACAGGCGGAAGGGGCTCCTCTGCTTCTGATGAATTGACATCTTCATCTCCTCTGGGAGGTAGAGTAGACTCTTCCTCAGGATCGTCCCGAAGGAGATCCTTCTCTGTGTCTGTGGACACTTCAGACATCCTTTCCTCTTGGTGGATGTCCATGCCTTGCATCGCTTCACTGACTTTTGCCTCAACTGCAATCTGGACGCAGGGAGGCCCGGGTCGTTTCTTGGGCACGACGGCATCAGTACCAGCTTTTGGGAACAGCAAGCTACGCATCCTGTCATTTGGAAGGTACGGTCCCGGAGAGTTCTTCTGGAACCCTCGTACCCATTTGCGAAGCTTCTCGCGTGCTGTGTCCCTCGACTCCGCTGACTTGGGGTCGCCGAAACCCGTTGCAGCTCTTGGGGTCCCAATACCGCAAGGTTTCGGTAGTAACAACACAGGCAGCATGAGACCTGCACATAGTGTGACCACAAAAGTTCCTACTTTTGTGGTTACAGTACATCACCTCGCACTTCATTTTCTGCTCCTCCTGTAAAGAAAGGAAATTGAAATGAGTATGTGGTAATTTATCACACTTGATAAATAATTTCATGCAATGTTTTTGTATCTTAACCATTATAGCTTAGGATAGTAAGCTAGAAAGGAAATAGGAAAGACACATACTTGTGTCTCCTGTCCAGCCAATTGCTGTGACCTCCCCCAATATTAATATTAGAATTTCCTTATTAAAGGAAAATCAAAGGAGATGGGTTCTAACCTCTAGTGTTAGAATTAGTGTATACTAGCACTGACCCTTTCATAAAAGTATTAATATTGTGGGGTAAAATATGGTCTGATGACTTTCCTCAGTGTATTGAAGGAATACTTCACTTCAATATAAGATTGGTCTCAACAATAGACTTTGAAAGGATACACAGGGTATGTTGGAAATATAAACTACTGTATAATATATACTATAGTTTTCTGCCTGCAGTATGTACTATACTGCAGAAATACTGGCTACTGTATAAGCATATACTGTTGTTCAGCCGGCATGTTGCTGACTAGGCTAGTACCTGGTGGCACCGGTCCAGCCGGTAGCATCCAGCCACAAGATCTGCTGCCGGCTACTGCTGGTTTCAGGGATGTGGATGGCAGTCCAAGGGATGACTGAAGAACACTCAAAGACAAAGGTTCTCCCAACAGCAGCCATCAAGGCCAGCACAACCTTTCCCGGAGCCTTACGTCCGTAGGGGAAAGTCGGAGCGGCTATCAAACCGCCTATGTAGGATCCCGGCCGGCGCCACGTTCTACCCGGCAAGCGGGGAGATTGTAGGACACCGGCCACAGACATGCGATGGCTAGGCTATCGCTAAAAGACAGAGAGGGGCATGGAAAGGGTCTTGTATGTTGTGTCGGGAGAAGGTGGCAGGATTGCCGCCATTTCCAAACACAATTTGAAACCTTGTTTCAATATCGGCAGAAGAATGTCGATTCTTCAGCCAAGGGTCTGCCGAAAAAAGACTTGTCTTCTAAAACGCAAGGGAGAAGGTGGCTGCATCGTACTACCACTTCAGATGCGGACTAGGGAAGCTAGGCTTCCTATGCCTACAACTGTAAGCCGGCAGGGGAGTGACTACTCGCCCGGCAGCCAAGCTGTCGGCATAAAGACTGAATACTCTGAGTTACTGTCGTAAAACTAAGCCGGGATACTCACCGGCAAGGGGGGGAGACAGAAAACACTAGCCTAGTCAAGCCGGATTGTACTACTCTATGGCAAGACAAAGATAGGGTTGTCGCCTAATGGCGGCAATCAGAGGGAAGGAAGGTTTACCCTTAGATATCCGAAGGAAACGAGTATCGAATCATATAATTAGTTCTAGGAGATATACTATCCCCTGTTGAATTGATAAAACGATACACGAGGGTAAACGGGGATAATGTATGAAAGTATACTAAAGCTCGTAGGCTAGGTTAGCCTAGCGCAGGGCGAGATCTCGGCTACCTATATCACGGAGACTCTAACGTATACGATTGGCACATTTAGGAAGAGGAAAATTATTTGTATGATCTTATCTTAACTAGTATAATTTTGCCTAAATAGCTATAATTCTGCTGGCTAAATAAAGCACGCATGACGAATGACAGCGTCCAAAATGGCGCCTCCGGTGACCGGCTATGCTCCGATAAATACATTGATTTTATGCTAATTTTACTTTCAAAGGGAGCTAAAAATTATACACAATAAAGATTAAATACTCAACTTTCCAGAGGCAGAAGATGCTGGAGAATGCATAATAAATCCTCGAAAATAGCGATCTAGAACACTAGATAAGCAGGGAGAAACACCATGCGAAAGCGCTACTGAAATAGGAATGAGCGGCCATTTTGAGCCCTGTAATAGTAAGGGTGGAAGGGTAACCTTGATAACGGCTCCCCTTCAATTTCGCCACTCTTCCCCCTCAGAGCGAAAACTCTATTCGGGGTGAAGATTGCCATGTGTTGCATCAAGATACAGTGAACCCTCGCTACTTCGCGGTTCGACCATCGCGGATTCACCACTTCGCGGATTTTTTCCATAACCCATATATATACAGTAATATATATATATATATATGTATGCATGTATTTATGTATATATGTATGTATGTATATGTGTATACATATAAATATATATATATATATATATATATATATATATATATATATATATATATATATATATATATATATATATATATATATATATACACACACACACACACATATATATATATATATATATATATATATATATATATATATATATATATATATATATATATATATATATATATATATATATATATATATATATATATATATATATATATATATCTAAAGTAGGAAGATGTGATGTAGTTCTAAGGGAAAAGTATGGGAAATATGTCTGGGTAATAAGCAAAGCTCTACCTCCAGTTTGTTTCTTCATTATGATCAGAGATAAATGTAAACAAAACATTGGTTGCCATTTTTTATCGTGCTTTTTAGCGTGTTTAGGAAACGCATGATATAAAATTGCCTTTAATATTTGTGCCTGTTTTAGTTTAGGGTACTGTAGTACATGCATTAAGTGTTCTGTACTATAAAGGGTAGTTTGTTAACAGTACTACGTACAAGGGAAGGTTTTAAAAGTCTGAATATACATGTTGAATAAAGAGGTAAATATGGTGTCACTACTTCGCGGATTTTCACCTATCGCGGCCGCGACTGGAACCTATCTACCGCGATAAACGAGTATACGTCCCCTGATATTATGCGATATCCTTAAGAAAAATTTTAAGGATACTTGCTCCAGGAGTTTGAATTCTGGAGACCTATGGTCAATTCTCTGGGAGTATCACTGTAGCCAAATATCCCTTAGAAAGCTGTCTACAGGAAGCTTCCATCAGGATGACATGGCTTGAGCCCCAAAAACTGCAATATGCCAATACAAATACCTACTAAGCAGGGAAAAAACTATTACTATAAAAGAAAGATCCACGAAGCAGCAACAGTCATAGGTTATACCATCTCATAAATGGTATAATGGGAAGAAATTAAAAAAGGGTACCAGAGGGGTACAGAAACTAGGAACTAGCAAAATGGATTTTGAAGCAAAGCGAAAAATCTTTTTCTGGGTGAGATAGCCATGTTGTCCTGATGGAAGGTTCCTTTAGGCAGCTTTCTAAGGGATATTTAGCTACAGTGATACTCCCAGAGAATTGACCATAGGTCTCCAGAATTCTAACTCTTGGCACGAGGATCCTTAAGAATTTTCTTAAGGATATCGCATGATATCAGGGGACGTATATCTTGATATGACACATGGCAATCTTCACCCCGAATAGAGTTTTCGTTCTGAGGGGGAATAGTGGCGAAAATGAAGGGGAGTCGTCATCAAGGTTACCCGGTGGATTCCACTCATGGCAACTCATTCCTTGTTGCAATTAAGCATGGATGGCTACACATAGAGTAGTTTCAGGTGGGGATTTGTTACATATGTATACTCCTTTTCTAGAAAAGGAGGGGAGGGCCGGTCCATCTGGACGACATGGCTATCTCACCCAAAAATAGATTTTTTGTTTTGCTTCAAAATCCGTTTTTTGGGCTCAGCCATGTCGTCCTGATGGAAGTTTACCAGAGAAATACTTGAAAGTAGTATATCTGTGGGTTTGTATAAGTGCCTTTATCTTGAATCAGCTTCTATATGGTCACCCAGACCACATAAATATATGACGCTACCGTTATCCGTCATATCCGCTAAGTTTGGAACTAACTTAGGGCTTCCTGCCCCCTGCAGGGAAACTATCAACACTGGCTATAGAAGTGAGAAGGTTTTGTATACGGAAGAACAAAATGGAATTAATTTTCCACAAGCATGTTCACACGTAGAAGCAATTTCAAGTGTCTTATTTTAGGAAATAATTAAAAGACTCTGGCTAGTTTTATTCAGCTACTTGTGGGGCGAATAAGACGCAAAACGGATTTTGAGCGAAGCGAAAAATTTATTTTTGGGTGAGATAGCCATGTCGTCCTGATGGAAGGTTCCTATAAGTAGCTTTCTAAGGGATATTTGCTACAGTGATATTCCCAGAGAATTTACCTTTAGGTCTCCAGAATTCTAACTCCTGGCGCGAATGTCCTTAAAATTTCTCTTAAAGATATCTCATACATCAGGGGACGTATATCTTGATCCGATACATAGCAATCTTCACCCCGAATAGTGTGTTCGCTTCGAGGGGGAAAGTGGCAAAAATAGAAGGGGAGCCATTATCAAGGCACCCTTCCTCCCGTACTACTACTGAGTATCTAGATGGCCCTGTATGCAAGATAGCGCGTTATTCCTTGTAGCGTTGAGCATGGTGCTACAGATATAGTAATTTCGGGAGGGATCCTGCCAAGGCCTTTTCTGTAGAAAAGGAGTGCGGTCCATCAGGACGACATGGCTATCTCACCCAAAAATTTCCGTTTTTTGGGTTCAAGCCATGTCGTAAAGGATGTAAGCTTACCAGAGAATCACTAGAAAGTACTGTATCTGTGGATTTTTAAAGTGCCTTAACCTTGGAACAATTTTTTCCTCTGGTCATCCAGACCATTGAGACATATGACGTTACCGTTATACATCATTACTGCTAAGCATAAACCATGTTAGTGCTTCCTGCCCCCTGCAGGGAAGAGTCTCAAGGTTTGCATATAATATATGAACAAACATAGCATCAGCTACATACAGGCCTCACTGTTTGTATAACGAATTGGAACAAACATTACTAGATAAAGTTTGTACCACATATAAGAACAAGGGTATTAGCTATACATATTGTTCATAAGTAAATATATGCAGTTTTATTAAAGGGTAAGAAAACTCTGATATATTTGATTGAAAATCAATTGTAGGGCGAAATAAGATGCAAATACATATTGATATTCTTTGTTGGCAATAAATGACTAACATAAAGTAACAGTATAACATAAATGTTAGTATATGCAATAAGAAACATATCCATCAATCATAACACAGAAAATATTTTGTTTTCACTTGAAAGGGAAAGCTTTATTAATGCCACCATAAATTTGAAAATTCTAATATGAATTTCTGTGATGATGAAAGTCTATTCACACTGTGTAAGTACACATGGCCAACGTGTTATCTATATGTTTCTTCACCTCAAATAATTAGAACAGTCCTTAGTGTCACCATGGTGACACTCACTTCAAAAGTATTGCACTGAGAGGTGTCAACACCTTCACCTGTATAATGGATGGTCCCAATCAAGTCACTGTTCATCGCAGCACCCCGTTTAGACCCTCTACCCTTTGGACGAAAGGTAGTGGTCAGCCTCTCGAACGCAGTGTTGAACCCTGGTGACTGGGCAACCAGCTGCTGAGGCACCATCTGATAGGTTGGTTGGGATTGAGCCACCATCTGTGGCAGCGCGGTCATGGTAACTGTGGGATGTTGTTGTTGTTGTTGCTGTCTGGCAGGGCGAGAGGGCAACCTAGGTCTTTTTGTCTTCCTCATAGGCTGGGGACCCTCATCCGGGGAAGACTTCCTCTTCGCTGACATCCCCCACTTCTGGAGAAGGATTCTATTCTCCATGGCGGCCTTGCCTACAACTTTCTTGACCACTTCACTCGGGAAGAGGTCCTTACCCCAGATATTGGATGCTATCAGCTTCCTGGGTTCATGCTTTACTGATGCGGAAGCAAACACAAGCTTCCTACATGCTCTTCTGGCTTTGACAAAGCCATACAGGTCCTTGACCACAGCAGCCAAATGCATTTTGGGCATGACCATGTTCATATCCAGGCTTTTACTATTGCGTGCCGTCATCTCTAAACAGTTCTACAGAGATAGAGATGCGGCCAGTCTTTCTTTTGTCTCTTGCTCCCTACGCAAGAGAAAGTCAGACAGCTTAGGGAGATTTTCGCTGAATTGTCATCCAGCGATATCTGCCTCCAACTTCCCAACTGAGAAGGTAAGGTGGACTTTCTTCCAGTCCTTACCTTCCATGGGCAGGGCTAGAGATAATGGTCTACACTCGTCGAGTGTAGGGCAAGGTTTGCCTGCCTCTATTGCCTTCATTACTGCCTTAAAACTCTTTGATATAAAGGGAAAGGCTATCGAAGCTGGAGCAAGAAAGGTGGGATGCTTCTTGCTAAGGGCTGACACTTTAGAGTTAGCGTAGCCCTTCTGCTTCAGGCTACTTGACAAAAGAGCCTGAGCTTTATCGTGGTCAAATACTATGACCTCTTTAGATTCTGTCTCTTCCTTCGATGCTGGTTCCAGCTTCAGACGGACGAAGCAGTCTGGGTAGTCTTGAAAGCTGGGCTAGAATTCAACATCCTCGATAGGGACGGTCCCCAACTTCCCTGAGATGAAGATCTTGCTATTGGTAATAGGCATGTACTCTGCATATCTCCAGGGATTAATGTGAGAGCAAGTTGGGAGATCTTGAACCCTGAGTCTCTTGTGAGACCCACGGGAGGCGGTGAGTTGGGGCATTTGTCTTTCCCATTTCGCCTCCCTTTCTTCGCCTTGTTTGCGAAGGCAGTCCATCAACGCCGTGAGATTGGCCAGTGCCTGTCTCATGTCATCTGATGGAGGGGCAGAAGAGGTAGAGGGTAACAGTTCCCGAGCCGGAACTGACAGAAGGGACTCCGATTCAACATCATCATCTTCTTCTTCAGGAGTCAAGGTGGACTCCTCCTCAAAGCCTTCCGCTAGAAAGTCCTTCTCTGTGTCCGAAGACACTTCAGACATCCTCTCCTTTTGATGGATGTCCATGCCTTGCATTGCATCGGTGACGTCCATCTCTACAGCAATCTGGACGCAAGGGATCTCAGATCGTGGCTGGGGTATGACAGCTTCCATACCCGCTTTTGGGAACAGCAAGGAGCGCATCCGTTCGCTAGGAAGGTAAGGTCCCGTGGCGTTCTTCTGAAAGCCACGAACCCATCTGCCCGGCTTCTCTCGTGCTGCATCTCTTGACTCCACCATCTTGGGGTCATCAGAAACCTCGGTAACCAAGTCCTTGCAAATCTTGCAGTCCTGGGGGTCCCAGTACCAAAGAGGTCCCTTGGAAGTGGTGCAGGAGGCATGAGCCCTGCACTCTGCATGGCCACAGAAGTCTTTGCTCTTGACGTTGCAGAAGACTTGTAGGCAATTTGGATGGTCCTCCTGTAAAGAGAGGAAAATTAAATGAGTATGCGGTAGTTTATCTCACCTGATAAACAACTACATAAAATATTATTATTAACATTTTAGCATTATAGCTTAGGATAGACAAGCTAGAAAAGAACTAGGAAAGACACATACTTGTGTTTCCTGTCCAGCCAATTGCTGTGACCTCCCCCAAAATTAAAACCTAGAGTTTTCCTATTCAGGAAACCCAAGGGAAGGGTTCTAACCCCTAGGGGTAGATAAGTGTAACTTAACACTGCCCTTCCCCAAGGTTTCAATAATGTGGGTTAAATGGTAACTGATCATCTATCAGTCCGTTGAAAGAAATCTTTTCCTTCAATATAAAACTGGCCTCAACAATAGACTGTGCAAGGATACACAGGGTATGTTGGAAAATAACTACTGTATAATATATACTATAGTTTTCTATCTGCAGTATGATCCATACTGCAAATATACTGGCTACTGTATAATCATATAACATGCCGGCTAGGCTAGCATCTGGCGGCACGATCCAGCTGTGGTAGTACCTGGTGGCACCGGCCCACAGTTAGAACCTGACGACACCAGTCCAGCCGGCGGTAGTACCTGGCATCACTAGCTGACAGAGAGAGAGAAAGCATGGAGTAAAGGGTTACCTTATTAAATGTTTGTTAACAATAAATAAGGGTGTAAGTACTTAATCTTACTGCCTTCCTCCAGAAAGAGGGTTCAAATGGAAGGGGAGATTGTATCATTCAGGCTTCCATCCAACCACAAAAACCGTTGCCGGTCACTGCCAGCCCCGGGTATGTGGATGGCAGTCCAAGAGAGGACTGAAGAACACTCTACAGAGCAGGGGTCTCCCACCAGCAGCTGTCACAGCCAGCACAACCTTTCCCGGAGCCTGTGTCCATAAGGGAAGACTGAGTGACTAAGCAGCTGCTTATGTAGGAGCCCGGCCGGCCCCACAACCTACCCGGCAAGCGGTGAGATTGTAGGACAACGGCCACAGGGTTGCGATGGCTAGGCCATTGCTATAGGACAGAGGGGGGCAGGGAAAAGGGTCCTGTATAAAGTGTAGAAGAAGGCGGCAATGTTGCCGCTCCCACCACACAAGTAAGAAACTCTTTCAGTATTGGCCCCATCCTAGGCGGCAGAAGAATATCTATTCTTCAACCTAGGGTCCGCCGAAATAGTGTTAAGAGGAGGCGGCAGGCTTGCTGCCCCCTCTCAACAGTGGAGAAACATCGTTTCAGTGCCGGGGCCATCCTAGGCGGCAGAAGAATGTCTATTCTTCAGCCTAGGGTCTGCCAAATCAGGACTAGTCTTCTAGACCGCAGGGGAGAAGGTGGCGGCATCATACAACCACTTCAAGTGCTGCCTATGCCGGCAGCTGAAAGCCGGCAGGGGAGTGACTACTCACCCTGCTGCCCGGCCACCGGCAAAAGACTGAATACTCTGAGGTTCTGTCGAAAACCCAAAGCTGGCTATCCGCCGACAAGGGTAAGAGACAGAAAACACTAGCCTAGTCATGCCGGAGTGTCTACTCTATGGCAAGACCAAGATAGGGTTATAGCCTAAGGCGGCACTCAGAGGGAAGGAGGGATTACCCTTAAATCTCCTCAGGAGACGAGTATCGATTTATATAATAATTCTACGAGATATCTATCTCCGCCTGAATTGACAAAACGATACACGAGGGTAAACAGGGAACATGTATGAAAGTATAGTAAAGCACCTAGGCTAGTAGCCTAGCGCCAGGCGAGATTCGGTTCCTAAATCGCCAAAATTCTAACGAATACGATTGATGAGGAAGAGGAAATATATACAATCAATATATCTTTACAAGTATAAAATACCTAAATAGCTTCATATTTAAATGCTATTACAACTAAAAATGTCGTTCTATATCATGCATGAAGGTAAACTAAAGCGCATAGGCTAGGAAGCCTAGCGCAGGCGAGGTTTGGTTACCTAAATCGCCGAAACTCTAAAGAATACAATTGACATGATATATAACTCCCTAGACAATTTTAACTGAATAGCTTCGTAAATATTCATGCTATTATAACCGGGAAAGTCGTTCAGTCTAACTAAATAACACATGCGTTATGAACGACAGCGCTCCAACACTTAAAAATTAATCTAATTTCACTGTGAGGCAGGAGCTAAAATTTATACACTGTAAAGATCAAATACTTAACTTTCCAGAGGTGAAAAGAGGCTGGTGATTGCATGATAAATCCACGAAAAAAGATCATATATGATAGAGCAACAGGGAAATCCACGGTGTGAAACCGCTACAACAATAGGAATAATGCGCTATCTTGCATACAGCGCCATCTAGATACTCAATAGTAGCACGGGAGGAAGGGTACATTGATGACGGCTCGCCTTCTATTTTTGCCACTTTCCCCCTCGAAGCGAAAACGCTATTCGGGGTGAAGATTGCTATGTGTCGTATCGAGATATACGTCCCCTGATTTATGCAATATCCTTAAGAGAAATTTTAAGGATATTCACGCCAGGAGTTAGAATTCTGGAGACCTGGGAATATCACTGTAGCAAATATCCCTTAGAAAGCTACTTATAGGAACCTTCCATCAGGACGACATGGCTTGAGCCCAAAAATACATTTTTAGTATTTATTTGTAAAGACAAAAAAAAAAAATACAACAAAATGTATTAAAATAGAATCATTTACTACATAAACAAACATTCTTAAAATACATAACGGATTTTGAAGCAAAGTGAATAATCTATTTTTGGGTGAGATGCCCATGTCGTCCTGATGGAAGGTTCCTTAAGGCAGCTATCTAAGGGATATTTGGCTACAGTGATACTCCCAGAGAATTGACCATAGGTCTCCAGAATTGTAACTCCTGGCGTGAGTATCCTTAACATTTTTCTTAAGGATATCACATAATATCAGGGGACATATTTCTTGATACGACACATGACAATCTTCACCCCGAATAGAGTTTTCGCTCTGAAGGGGAAGAGTGGCGAAATTGAAGGGGAGCCGTCATCAAGGTTACCCAGTGGATCCCCTTCTTGTACTACAACAAGGTCCAATATGGCTACCTATTCCTTGTAGCAATTAAGCATGGTGGCTACAGATAGAGTAGTTTCGGGTGGGGATTGTTGTACAATCCTTTTATTAGAAAAGGAGGGTGGGTCCATCAGGACGACATGGCCATCTCACCCAAAAATAAATTTTTCGCTTCGCTTCAAAATCCGTTTTTTGAGCTCAAGCCATGTCGTCCTGATGGAAGCTTACCATAGATTACTTGAAAGCACTGTATCTGTGGGTTTGTATAAGTGCCTCAACCTTGGGTCAGCTTCTATATGGTCATCCAGACCACATAAATATATGACGGTGACGTTTTACGTCATATCCACTAAGCATGGAATAATACTAGAGCTTCCTGCCCCCTGCAGGGAAATGTCATCCTCGACTATAGAAGCAGCAAGGTTTGTATATTTATTGGAACAAATGTAATTATCATTCAATTATTTTGTTCACATGTATAAGCACCTTCAAGTACAGGGTATATACTTTACTTAAGGAAATTTAGTAAAAAAACTCTGTCTAATTTTATTTGACTACTTTGGGGCGAATAAGACGCAAACACACCTTTAACATTTATTTGAATAGACAACTTAAATGTAACAACTAGTGTATTAAATTAGAATAAAAATTATACATCCAACATATAAAAGGTATATATATTTATTACCTGAAAGGGAAGAAATATCATTAGCCACTCCAAATCAGTTGAAAAATTATTAAGATAATTTCACTGTAAATGTTGGATAAGTATCAACACTGCGTACAAGTGCACACATGGCACTGGTGTCATTGGTATGATTCTGCACCTAAAAAGAACAGTCCTAGTGTCACAAGGGTGACAATAAAAGGTATTACACTGCAAGTTGTTAACACCTTTTCACCCAAACTGAAACAGTCCCAAACAGTTCACTGTTCATCGTAGCACTAGACGACAGGTTTCACAACACTACCTGCCGCCACCACAAAATGTTTTAAGGTCGTGCACTTGCTTCGCATAATGTTTATAGAAGACTAGAGGATTTCCAACCAGTGTAGGAGTGGAGTCTCAAAGTCCATATACTGAAAAAAGTTCAGCGAGGAAGCAATCTTTCTCGGATCATGACCTGCGGGTGTACTATCAGGATCCGCTCTGCGAATGAAGTAAGTGAGCTTCCCCCTTAGTTGTTTCAGGGATAAGTTCGATCCTGAGGTTTCGCCTTTGAAGAGCTGTCCTCCCCTGAAGTCTGAAGTTCTTCGAAGAGAAAGAGAAAGAGAAAGAAGAAAAAAGTAAGTCAGAAAATGCTGGTACTAACATTAGATACGATTGGAAAAATCGGGTTCTCCTTCGAGACAATGTAGTTATTGATAAATATGTTGTAAATTTTTTTCTAGGTCATAGGCAAATCGAATTAAAGATATGTTCCTGGAATATTGCAGGTGTGAGAGATAAGTTGCAAGATCCTCATATTTTGCAGTTTCTCATGATTTACGACCATTGTGTGGCTTTTAAAAGCAAAAACAGTAAGTAATTTAAGTGTACTAGGTGTTTGTTTATATTACAACCCTTCCCAGATAGGCAAGCATAGAGGTGGTGTATTTTTGTTAATTAAAAGCAACATCATGAAATTGATAACAAACGTAAATTTAGATTGTGAAGGCCAAATCTGGGTTCAGTTGTCTTGTTGGCCTAGTGTCTTTCTCGGTGGTGTTTACATTACACTGGAGGATTCTTCGTACTTTGATGTATTGCAATTTGGTAGTTTAGTCTGTGATTAAATAAGAGTCACTTTTTATCCATGAAATGTTTATTATCACTTGGAAGGCATCACATGACAATGATAATATCTGCAATGAAAGATAGCACAATGAGAAATAAAATGGCATTTGCATCGGCAGTCAAAATAAATTCAATATGAAATTACACTGACACCTAATAGCATATATGAGTCAGTTAATAAATTCACAATATACACAGCTAGCTAATGAACCATTTGCTGCTAGCATATAATAGATAATAAAGTTTAGCTAAAGTCTATAGACAATAATACTGTACCATATACGCAGCGAGTAAATGAGCTGCCAAACTGAAACACCATTTGCTTACATTCTCACAAATGAGCGCCAATGTATAGACGACGCAATACACATAAATGAAATAGGATCAAATAATGCACATAATGTATAGACGACACAATACACATGATTGAAATAGGATCCTATAATGCACATAAATGAAATAGGATCATATAATAATTATAACATGTACAACAGATATGAATACACAATCCTCTACCTCCTCCCAAGTTTTTTTGGGGTACTAATAAGAAAACTCAAAAACAAAACTGAACATGTTAGAGCAATATATGAAAACTACTTTATAAAAGCATATTAGCTATGTGGCTATGGAGCATAGCTGAATGAAAAATATAATATCATTAAGATAAATAAGGAGTAGAAAAGTATTGGTCTGCAAAAACGAATCAATACATATTACAATCATAGTCAGTCAAGTATGCAGGCTTCTTGCGCAGCCTCTGAGGACGATCCGGAAGGGTGGGGGAGCTTGAAAGAAATTATCAGGAGAGGCATCAGGGTGTGCATCATGTAGTGCTGCGTCAGGTGCCTGTGGGTGGTGAACAGGTGTTATGGGAGTATGAGGACGTGGTGATGGGGGTGGTGTGGCATCTGTGGGAGATGTAGGCGCAGGGTATGGCACTTCCAGTCGATCAGTAGAGTGCGGTTCTGTATCAAGTTCTGGTGGCGGTGATGGGCATTGAAGTGATTTCTCGTGCTGGGGAATTGGGTATCCAATGGTTAATCGTGGTCGTCTTGGAATAGCAGGGATGTATTTCCTCAGAAATTGTCTGTTGCGAAGAGTAGCCCTTCCAGAGCCATCGACCCTGACAATGTACTGATCGAATTGACGCACTTCGGACACAACGCCTGTTTTATCCCATTTTAATGGGTTCGGGCCTGTCTGGTTTTGGATGCGGACGTTGTCGCCAACTTTCAATGGCGGGGGCCGCTTTGTGTGCTCGGTCCAGTACTCGGCCATTCTCATATGGCGATTCCGGAGTGCTTCCTCGCATTGTGCGAGGGTGCTTCTCCAAGTGGGATGGGGGTTGTATTTTCCTGGCAAGATGGGGATGAAATCCTTAATGGGCCTTCCGAAGATACACATAGCTGGAGAAACTTTGGTTTCTTTGTCAGGGGTATTCCGGTATTGAAGGACGGCGCGCTGAAAGGCGTCAATGTTCAGGTTTCCTGTTTGCCCAGTGTTGTTGGTGAGGAGTCTTTTCGCTATTTTAACGCCGACCTCTGCCCTACAATTAGAATGGGGAAAATAGGTTGAGGAAAGACGATGGTCGACACCCCAAGCCTGAAGGAAATCTTGAGTGATTTTTGCAGAGAACTCTAGGTCACCATCAGAAGAAAGCTCATCAGCGATTCCATATGTTGCGAATATCCTCCGTAGACTGTTGATAAGCCCAGTGGCACCATCTGCTGCGCGTTCAATGACAGGCCAATTTGATTAACTGTCCACTACAACGAGGTACTGTTGTCCTTTGTAGTGGAAAAAATCGGCACAAATATGCTGAAATGGATAGGCAGGAGGGTTTTGTGGATGTGGGGGAAGGGCGGGTTGGGAAGGTGCAATGCGGTTACAGTGATAACAGTACATACGTGTGTCTTGGAGATCTTTAGAGATGCCGGGCCAAAATACAGACGAATCTGCTCGTGCTGTCATCGAGGTGATTCCCTGGTGAGCCGCATGAAGGGCTTGGAGTATTTGTTTACGAAGGATGGGGGGATCACAATTCTGTCTTAGTAGATGACTACACCGTCTACAGTATACAATTCGTGGTGGAACTTATGGTATTCGTGGAGATGCGGTGGTACGTCATTCTTAGCCTCGGGGATGTCATTTTCAATCAGTGAGATCAGATGTTGAAAGTCCGGGCAGCTGTTAGTTGCAGTTTGAACTTTGTCCCACGTCACTGAGCCAGGGGTTTGCAGGGATGTAACATGTTCACACTGCAGGGCAGAGTCGATATCATCCTTTATCTCATCACTGCAGGAGTGCATGGATGCGATGTCATCCTGCAAACGTAGTTTCATTGGAGGACCATTGCCTGTGGGATGTCGTGAGAGCGTGTCGGCTGCTTTGTGTTTTGTGCCAGGAACATGGACCATTTCGAAGCGGTATCGTAGTGTCTTTTCTTTTAAGTTTCGAAGGCGAGCGTTGGAGATGTCTTCAAAAGATCGATCACCAAAGATTTTAAGTAGGGGCTTGTGTTCCACTGCGATGAACAAGCTAGGGCATCCAAGGACGAAGAATCTGGTTTTGTTAAGGGCTTCCACTACAGCCAAGGCCTCTCCTTCAATGGGTGCATAGCGAGACTCTGCTGGGTGTGTGAATCTACTCCCAATTAAGGTGGTTTTCCAGCCCGATTTGCAGCAAAATGGCCGGGTTGGTGTGCACAGGCAGTGTTTTTGGGTGAGCCAGAACCCAATGCCTGATTTGGACCAGTCGGTAGCAAGGCATGTTGGTTTTTCTTTATCGTAGATCTGGACGCCCCTCTTGATTTCGTCGATTATGTGATCTTTAGATTCCTCAAAAAGGGTGTCCATGTGTCTGTCCCAACAGAAAGGGTTGCCAGGGCGCAAAAAGTTACGAAACGGGGTCATGCGTTTGGTCATAGAGAAGGCATAAGAGACTTGATTGATGAGGCCAAACCAGGAGCGCACGTTGGTTATGTTTTTTGGTGTGGGGAAATCGCGTATTTCAGACAAATATTTCTCACATGGCCGGACGCAAACTGGTGTGATTTCAAACCCCACAAACTGGACAGTGTTAGCTGAAAAAAACAAACTTGTCAGGATTTAAAATGATACCATTATGACCACAAATATCTAACCATTGTACTGTCTGGAAGAAACTCTCATTTATGTTGTCTGCCCAGAGCAACGTGTCATCGATGCACTTGGTTTTGTTCGGGATATGACCGACCAGTTCGTCGTATCATCTGGAATAACCGTCACCAGAAGCTATGTATCCTTGTGGGGCCGTGCAATACCTGTAGCGGCCCCATGGTGTGATGAATGTTGTTAGATGACGGTCTTCGGGCCGTAGCGGTACGCTGTGGTATCCATTCCAGGCATCTAAGACGGTTTTACATTTACCTGCTGGCACTGCATGAGCTTGATGGAAAGGGGATGGTGTGTGGTGTGTTTCACGAGTGGCATGGAGGTTGAGGGCTTGCAGATCTACTGTGCGACGTGGTTTACCATTCTTCTTGGCGCAAACTACCATACTGCTCATCCATGTGACAGGCTCGCCTATGGGCACCTGTTCGAGGACTCTAGGTTCACATCCTGATCCAGTCCTTGTTTTACCTCATCCTGCCAGTGAAGGGGAACGGGTATAGGGGTATGTACTGCTACTGGTTCAGCATGTGGATCAATCATTAATTTTAACGGGGGTCCTGACATCATGGGTAGCTTTTGGTGTTCACATGTATTAAAAGTGCTGGATGCGTAGTGCTCTAGGAGGAACTTCTGCAAATTCTCTCTATTAGCCTCCGTTGCAGCGAATGGTAACTTTTGGGGTGGTGATGGGGGGAGTTGTCTCTGGGGGCATGAGCATTCCTCTGTCTGAATATTAGTCGATGATGTTTCATATGTCGCTTCGCCAATGCAGGGGAAGGTGGAAGAGATTATACCTAAGGCGATGCAGCCCTCTTTGCTCAAGTAAATCTTGTCAGAGTTGTTGGTGACATAGGTGATTTGTCTGGTTTCAACCAATTTACCCCTGTTGTTGGTACCTGTAAAGCGAAGAATAACGGCTCCTAGAATATATATGCCTTTACTGTTGGCAGCTTTCATGGAATCAGATCAGAATGCTTGATGTGAAGTTTATTCAGAGCATAGATACCTGCCAGACAACTCTGACAGCTTGTGTCCGCCATTACTCGAACCTCTGCTGCTTTCGGTGGGGCGTGAAGTTTGAAGCCGAAGTGGGAATAGTCTTCTATGGAAGTGGAGCATTGAGGTTAATGAATGGTTGGGGCCCAGAATGCCTTTTAATCCATGATTTTGACAGGGCGTCATACTGATGGTGATCAAGTGTAATGGACGAGTTGTTATGATATGTGGTGACAGAACAAAGTTCATTAAACACAGCATTATCTTCAGGTTGGATTGCAGCATGTGATTGTATTCCACTTGCTTGAGGTGATTTCTTCCTGCAAACTGAAGCAGAATGGTGTAATTTATTGCAAGAAAGGCATGTTTTACCAATGCAGGGCATTCTGATTTTCTGAAACTTGCAGGGGCCTTTTTGCCATGCCCTGTTTTACCACAATAAGAGCAACTCACATCAGAAGCAGGTTTATTTAAGTCATGCTTCACAATCCTGGTTCGGTTAAATTTTTTGTACGAACTTGAGGCATCAGTGCTTGGGAATTCCGTGAATAAAGATGCTGAGCGTTTACCGGCTTCTTTTCTTTCTACAAATCTAAAAACTTCTTCTAGTGTCATGTTTTGATTTGTGTTACCCAACAGGTCGAGTTGTATCTCCTGGTCTTCAATACCTCTGATAAGGATATCCTGAATAATTGGCTCTGTATAATTCACTTCACTATTGCAGGAAGGGCAATCTAGGAGGAATTTACATATACCAGCTTGCCCCTTAATCTGGCTCCAAATGCTCGGATGGGTTCGTCTCTGTCTTGCCTCATATTATGGAGTGTGACCTGTGCCACCATTACATTTTCTTCACGTACGGCTAGGGCTCGAATGGCAGTAATGACTTCGGCAATAGGTTTTGTGAGGAGGCTGCCTCCAGCAGCTCTAGTCACATCTTTACGCAATTGATCTTCACAACACTCTAGCAGCTGAACAACAGCTTCTTGCCCGTTAATGGCTGTGGCATTTACATATTCATCCCACCTTATTAAAATAATATGACCATTCCTCAGTGGTTCCTGCGGCAGTGATGGTAGGCCTCTTAACCTTTTCCACTTGTGCATGTTGCGCTGCAGCACCTGGTCGAGCAGCAGCTGTGTGGTTTATGCAATGGGCGGTCAGTAGGGCAGCAACAATGGCGTCAGACAGTTCGGGGGTCACATAATTGTAATTGTCGATGGGGCATTGTACAGCAGGCATTGTAATGTAGCAAGATCACTGATATTATCATAAATAAGATTCACTTTTTGTTCATGAAATGTTTATTATCACTTGGAAGGCATCACATGACAATGATAATATCTGCAATGAAAGATAGCACGATGAGAAATAAAATGGCATTTGCATCGGCAGTCAAAATAAATTCAATATGAAATTACACTGACACCTAATAGCATATATGAGTCAGTTAATAAATTCACAATATACACAGCTAGCTAATGAACCATTTGCTGCTAGCATATAATAGATAATAAAGTTTAGCTAAAGTCTATAGACAATAATACTGTACCATATACGCAGAGAGTAAATGAACTGCCAAACTGAAACACCATTTGCTTACATTCTCACAAATGAGCGCCTATGTATAGACGACGCAATACACATAAATGAAATAGGATCCTATAATGCACATAAATGAAATAGGATCATATAATAATTATAACATGTACAGTACAACAGATATGAATAGACAATCCTCTAGTGATAAATAATCATGAACAAATAGTTGTTGAGGGAGATTTTAATGTCCGTTTAGGCTAACCAAATATCGTCGATAAAGAAGGCGTTCCTTATGTCTATGAGAATATTCAAGATAATCACATTAATAATAATGGGCGAAAGCTTCTTGACACTTGTAACCATAGATCGTTGGTTGTAATGAATCATCTCTCATATGAAGGAAAAATAATGGGTGGAAATCTGTCATATAGAAAAAGAGAATGGGTATTGGAGTTGGATTGGTGTATAATATCAAAAGAATGTATTCAAGTGATAGAATGCTTAGAAACAAATCAAGGTATAAGAGGGTTTGATCATGCCCCCTTAGGTGTGGTGCTTAAGACAGGTGTCAGCAATTTGTCATTTAAACTTTTGTTGGAGAGGGCAGAAAGTTTAGGACTGTCTTACATAAAACCTGATACTCATCAGTTGATTAAAAAAGGCGTTTCACATAATAATGTTAACGTTGATAAATGTGTACAGTACATGAGTCAAATTCAACCTCCTGGTGTGATTAATGTAGATAGGGGCTGCATAGAAACTATAATGAGTGAAGGCTTGGATACGATCAGCAGAGTTGCCGAAAAATGTAAATTGAAAGGTAGAAGTGTTGATTGGGATGTAACAAAACCTAGATGGGAGCGCTTACTTGGGTGTAATGATTCTAAAGCAATCTGGAGAGCTATTGACTGGACAGGACAGATATTAGAGGTAAATACTTTGCAACCGGACGATGGGAAATTCAAGATCGATTTTGAATCGCTTTTAAACCCCGGTGATGTGAATGATCAAAATGAAGGGGTAAATAATTTCGATGACGCCCCCTATATCCCTGTTCTGGACGATCCTTTCACTCCACAAGAACTAGATGGGGCTCTAAAGGACATGAATATGAATAAAAGCTATTGTGGCCTCTGCCCCGGATTGTTTGTTCGCCTGACTGCCCTGTGGCTGACGTTTTTCTTGACAGTGTTCAATACTTTGCTTTTGAGTCTGAATTACTTGTCTTCATGGGGATACAGTAAACTTGTTGTGCTTTTTAAATCAAGAAACAGAATGGCCTGTGGAAATTATAGAGGGATAAGTATCATGGCTACGATAGATAAGATATATGATACACTGCTATTGAATAGACTGAAATTATGGGTCAGTATAGATAAATGTCAAGCTGGAGCACAGAAAAAGAGGGGATGTATAGAAAAAATATTGTTATTAAGATTATTAATTAATTTGGTTATTTTTAAGAAAAAAAAAAACTATGTCATGTTTGTGGATTTCAGTAAAGCTTATGATAAAGTTCCCCGAAGAAAAAATGATAAGTTATTTGAGGGAACTAGGATGTGGAAAAAGAATGTTATCTGCAATTAAAGAGATGTACAGTAACACATTTTTTTGTTATAAAGAACAGCTTTGATCGATAGCTCTGTCGGTGTACGGCAGGGAGCGCCCACTAGTTGTTTGCTGTTTGTCATTTATATGGATAAAATGGTTAGGATGTTAAAAAATGCAATACCAGCGGACAATTTTTTGGGTAATTTACTTGTGCTTTTGTTGATGGATGACAGTGATTGTTGCTACTTCGCGAGAAATGTGTATTAGAAAATTTGATATTATGATGCATTATTGTAATGACTTTGGCATGCAGCTTAATGAAAAAAAAAGAGTAAATTCTTCGTGATAAACAAAAGTGTAGGTAACCAGTTGCCAATAACAGTTGAAGGTCAAACTATAAATTACTGTGACCATCATCTTTACTTAGGAACTTGGTTCACAGATGACGGAAATTGAAAAACTTGCCTCTCTCTACATCAGCCAAATTGACAATCAACCGTGAATAAATTCTCAATACTCTGTAACACGAATACTAAAATGCCATTCTATTTCAAGAAGAAAGTCTTTGAAACAGCAGCGACTTCCTCCTTGTTTTATGGGTCAGAAACATGGCTAACAAATGCATTACAAAAGCCAATAAGTAATTACAATCATGTAGCAAAAAGTCTTCCGGGTGTTAGGGTAAACACCTGCACACATTTGTGTTTGGCTGAGTCTGGGATACCCCCAGCACAATTCATCGTGGCATCAAAACAAAAACGTTTTCGGGAGTCAAAGTTGTCTAATCCTGATATGGAAGAGCCTTTTCATATTGTATATGCAATGTGCAGGGGTGCAGACTCCCCTGGATATAGATTTATTCAAGATTCTCTAGCCTTTAATGATCAAATTGATCCACTAATTGATATCATATCCTCTATTAGAAATAGTCCAGCTTCGGCAACAAAATGTGTGACGTATAGAAACAAATTGAATCCCAACTTAGGAATACATAAATTATAGACTGATAAATTATATATCTCTTATTATATTCGCGCAGCTTTCAGTCGTTTACGACTCATGTCCCATAACCTCCGTATAGAAACAGGTAGGTGGAGCCGAACTCCCCCAGAAATAAAAGGGTGTACATGTGATAATAGCAATATTCAGGACGAACCACACGTTCTGATCAATTGTCCTCTTTCAATGCCATGTAGGCATAAAACTCAAATTTGAGTTATGAGTCTTTACTTTATTCAATGAAAATGATAATATTGTTGATTTGTGTAAATATGTTTAGGAAATGCTTCATATTTATAAGTAATGTACGGCTTTACCTTCTGTTTTTTTTTTTTTTTTTTTTTTTTTTTTTTTTTTTTTCAATTAAACGTTTTTTTTTTTTTTATCAAATATTATTTGCATTAGGACTTCATTTTGAATAGGTATGTAACTACTTTTTTCCCCAATAGTAAGTTCCTTTATCGTTTATTTGTATAATCTTATAGGATTATGTTATATTGTATTTTTCTCGTAATTATTTTTTTTTGTTTTTTTTTTCTGTATACTTGGAGAAAATGAGATTTTTGTTTACTTTATGTATTTTATATTTTGTATTATGTCACGTTGTGGACAAATTTGTACTAATTATTGTATACTTTTGTCAATAAAATAACTAACTAACTAGACGCTCTACTGGACATAGAGAGACATCTTCCTTCAGAGGACAGATTCTCCAGGGACCCCACCTTTTGGTGGGTAGCTCGTTTTTGGCGAGAAAGGTAGGATCAGGAAAGAGATTCAGTTCTCCCACTTCTGTAAACTGAATATGGCCCTCGTCTCTTGATAGGGCTACTATTTCAATAACTCTAGCCCCTGAGGCTATAGTGAACAAAAATATCACTTTTTTTGTGTTAGAACCTTTAAAGAGCAATCTTCATTGTTCAAAGTCGAAGCATAGTGTAAGACTTTGCTGGTTTAAGTCTAGCGCAATCCTTTGGAATCTTGTTGAAGATTTCGTTCGCCAGGTCCACCTGGAAGGCGTATAGAAGAGGTCTAGTCAAAGCTGACTTACACGTAGTTATCGTGGTGGCAGCCAAGCTTTGTTCGTGAAGGTAGATGAAGATGGACAGGCAGAAGTCTATTGAGATTTCCGTTAGCTTTTTGCTTTTACAAAAGCAACCCATTTCTTCCAAGACGATTTATATTGTCTTCTGGTTGACTTTGACTTTTATTCTTCTAGAAAGTCTATACTGTCTTTCGAGATCCCAAATCTTTTCTTGACTGCTAAGTCGAGAAAATCATGAGATGAAGGTTTTGGGTTCTCTGTGATGAAGCGAAGACAGTCGACTTCTGAACCAATTGGGATAGAGCTGGGTTCGGTAGAGGGAACAGCCTCAACTTCAGTTCTATCACCAGAGGGAACCAATTGCTCTTGGGCCACTTGGGGGCCACTAATGCTGCAGTTCCATTGAAGGATCTCAGCTTGTTGAGGACCTTCAGCAGGAGATTGGTTGGAGGGAACAGGTAGATATGGGTCCATCTGTTCCAATCGAGGGACAAGGCGTCTGTTGCCTCTGCCAGAGGGTCCTTGTATGGGGCTACGTATCGAGGTAGTTTCTTGTAGTCGCTCGTTGCGAAGAGGTCGATCTGCAGTTCTGGGACTTTTTCCAAGATGAAGGAGAATGAGTCTGCATCTAGGGACCATTCTGACTCCAACGGCTTTAGCCTGGATAGAGCGTCCGCCGTCACATTGTGGAACCCTTGTAGGTGAACTGCTGATAAGTGCCATCTCTTCTTTCTTGCTAAACGAAAGATGGCTAGCATCACGTGATTGATGTAGGAGGATCTTGAGCCATGTCGGTTCCGACATCTCACTATCACTTCGCTGTCCAAGACCAGCCTGATGTGGGCTGATCTGTGAGGAGATAGCTTTTTCAACCTCAGGAGGACTGACATGGCCTCCAGAATATTGATGTGAAAGGTCTTGAACAGGGATGACCAGGTCCCTTGAGCTTTCCTTTGATGGGAGTGACCTCCTCATCCTTCCGTCGAGGCATCCGTGTGGATGGTCACCGATGAGGGAGGTGGTCTTAAGGGAACAGTCCTTGCTAAGCTCTTGACCTTCGACCACGGCTTGAGAAGCAATCTTAGTAAGGTTGGTACCGGTCTCTGAAGATCTCTTCGAGCATTTGATGCGTATCTTCTCCAGACCCTGGCACATCATTCAGCTGTGCTCCTAGCACTGGGTCTGTTACTGCTGCAAACTGGAGAGAGCCCAGTACTCTTTCCTGTTGGCGTCTTAAGATGCTGTCGAATTTCAGTAGTGTCTTGACAGAGCCTGCAATCTCTTTCCTCTTCTTTCGTGGAATGGAGAGATGATGTGACTGCAAGTTCCAATGGATTCCCAGCCATTGAAACTCCTGAGCTGGAGAGAGGCGAGACTTCTTGTGGTTGATCTTGAATCCCAGATGTTCCAGGAACTGAATCACTTTCTTGGATGCCTGCAGACAAGCAGTCTTGGATGCTGCCCACACCAGCCAGTCGTCCAGGTATGCGGCTACCTGAACGCCTTCTAGGCGTAGTTGTTGTATGACTGTGTCCGCAAGTTTCATGAAGATCCTTGGGGCTATGTTTAGTCCAAAGGGCATGGCTCTGAAGACATACTTTGTCTTCTGTAACTTGAATCCTAGGTAGGAGGAGAGGGGGCAACTGACTGGAAGGTTCCAGTAAACATCTGCCAGGTCTATTGAGACTGTGTACGCCCCTTTTGGTAATAGGGTCCTTATGTGTTGAAGGGTTAACATCCTGAACTTTTTATTCTCGATGAATTTGTTGAGTGGCGACAAGTCTAGAATGACTCTGAGTCTGCCTGAGTTCCTCTTGGGAACACAGAACAGCCTTCCCTGGAATTTGATGGACTTTGCTTTCCTTATAACCTTTTTGTTCAAGAGTTCTAAGGTATATTCTTCCAGTAAGGGGGTGGAGTATTGGAGGAACTGAGAAAATGAAGGTGGAGATCTGTTCCATTTCCATCCTAGTCCATTCTTGATTAGATTGTGGGCCCAGGGATCGAAGGTCCAACGATCCTGAAAATGGTGGAGTCTCCCTCCTACCTGGATCATCTCATTGCTTAGATGGTTCTGATGGTTTGCCACCCTGACCACGTCCTCCCCTGCCTTGTGAGGGGTTTCTTGAGGAGCCCCGTCGAGATCCTCTTCCTTTTGGGTGAAAGGTAGTGGTGTGCCTCTCAAAACCTGGGTTGCAGGCTGGTGACTGGGCTACCAGCTGTTGAGGCACCACTTGGAAGGTGGTCTGTGGTTGAGCGACCACTTGGGGCATCGCGGTCATGGTGACCATGGGATGTTGCTATACAGGCCGAGAAGGTAGTCTTGGTTTCTTTGTCTTCCTCTTAGGTTTAGGATCAGCATCAGGGGAAGATTTTCTCTTCGAAGAAATGCCCCACTTTTGGAGAAGGTTCCTATTCTCTGTGGTGGCTTTCTTGACTACTTCTTGGACCACTTCCTTTGGAAAGAGGTCCTTACCCCAGTTACAGGAAGTAATCAGCTTCCTGGGTTCGTGTTTGACCGTTGCATTGGCAAACACGAACTCCCTACAGGCCCTCCTGGCCTTCACGAAAGCATACAGGTCCTTGACGAGGGTGGCCATGTGCATCTTGGCCATGACCGTGTACATATCTGGGGTGCTGGCAATGCCTGCACACATCTCCATGCAGTTCTGGAGGGAAAGGGAAGTGGCTAGCCTCTCCTTTGTCTCCTGTTCTCTTCGCAGGAAAAAGTCTGATAGCTTCGGTAGGTTCTCGCTGAACTGCTGGCCTGCGATGTCTGCATCAAGCTTCGCTACTGAGAAGGTTAGGTGGCCCTCCTTCCATTCCTTCTCATCTGTGGGCAAGGCCAAAGACAATGGCCTACACTCCTCTAGTGTAGGGCATGGTTTGCCTGCATTAATGGCCTTTAGCACACTTTGAAGAGCCTTCGACGTGAAGGGGAAATCTCTTGAAGAAGGAGCAAGAAAGGTAGGGTGTTTCTTGCTCAGTGTAGAAACTCTAGTGTTAGTGTACCCTGCCTTCTTCAGGCTACTCGTCAAGAGAGTCTGTGCCTTGTCATGGTCAAAGACCATGACTTCCTTTGGTTCCGTCTCTTCTTTAGACGTTGGCTCACTCTTCAGCCGGATAAAACACTCCGGGTAAGCCGAAAAGATTGGCCAAAATTCAATGTCGTCCAGGTGGACGGCTCCCATCTTCTCCAAAATGTAGAGTTTGCCATTGGTAATCGGCATGAACTCTGCATACCTCCAGGGATTGGTCTCGGAGCAGGTTGGCAGGTCCTTCACTCTGGGTCGCTTGTAAGACCCTCGGGAGGTGACGATCCGAGTTGCTTCACGGAACTCCTTCGTCATCTCCTTCATGTCTACGTTTTCTTTACGTAGAGCGTCCATTAGCGTAGTAAAGTGGGCCAAAACTGCTTGACCCAGCGAGTCTAATGGAAGGGTAGGAGCCAAAGATATTGGATAGTGTCGGCTGGAATTCCGGCACAGGCAGAGGGGGATCCTTCACTTCTGTCAAGTCGAGATCCTCGTCTACTCCGGGTGGTAGAGGCACCTCTTCCTCAGGATCTTCTTGAAGGAGTTCCTTTTCCCGTTTCTGTGGACACTTCCGACATCCTCTCCTCCTGATGGATGTCCATGCCATGTAAAGCTTCACTGACATCGGCCTCAACTGCGATCTGGACGCAAGGAGGCCCGGGTCGTGCCTGGGGAACGACGGCATCAAATGTTGCTTTCAGGAACAGCAAGGTTCTCATCATGAAAATTAGTTCTGGGTGTGAGATATATTCCTCAGCCACACCATGTCGACTGAAGATTCTAGATTCTATACACCATATTGGTATCAGATTGACAACAGGAGCTTTTAGAACTTCGCCAATTCCAAGCCTCCTTGTTGACGCCGGAGAATTACTGTTAGACCTTTACGGAAATTCTTCTATTATTCCTAATTCTTTAGCCTGTCAGACTGCAAGCTTTGTAAAGCACTCACCATACTTTGAGATACAGCCAAAATCCCCTCAAACTTATGCCGTTAGAACTAAGGTGCATCCATTTAAGGTATCATCAACGCCTCCATGGAAATTACCAGTTATCTTTTTGTAGATATTCTATTAGAGGTAAAAAGAATATTACTGACATAAAGGCCAGGTCTCTTTTTAGGGAACATGTTAAAGAATCGACTTTTATATATACTGATGGCTTCAAATGCGATGCTGGTGTTCGATTTGGAGTATATAGTAATGCTTTTAATTGTAGAGGTGCACTTCCTCTAACAGCTTCCATATTTACGGCCGAACTATATGGTATACTAACCGCTATTGAGGAAATAGGGTTACAAGACGAAGGCAATTTTACCATTTTTAGTGATGCAAGAAGTTTCCTACAAGCTTTAGAAGTTTTAATTTCAATAATCCTTTAGTTTTAAAGATTTTAGAGTAGCTTTTAATTATTGGTAGGGAAGGTATAACAGTTCGATTTTGCTGGGTTCCGGCATACGTAGGTGTGTATGGAAATGAGAAGGCAGATTCACTGGCTAAGAATGCTGCAGCTGAGTTGGTACCAAGAAGGTATCCCATTCCCAGTAATGATCTTTTACCTACAATTAACAATTTTATTAATAATAATTGGCAACAGCATTGGGATAGTTTACTTGAAAATAAGATGAGAGAACTAAGTAATGTTATACCCCCTTGGAGGTATAACGGGATGCCCCAAAAGTGGGAGACTTCTTTATCTTCTCCGCATTGGTCACACTCCGCTGACACACGAGTTTTTGCTGGCTGGCCAACATCAACCATATTGCGACTACTGTTTGGTACCATTGACAGTGAGGCATTTCTTGACTGAATGCCCCACATATAGTAGTGAAAGAAATGGATATCTGTAAGAGGCTCGAGGTGAGGATGGCAGGTTCATCCTTGCCAAGATTGTTGGACATGATGTGTCTTACCATGCTAGTGGTATTTTTAGCTTTATTTCAGAAGTAGGTCTTCTGAAAGATATTTAACTTTTAAAATGACATCTTTGCTTTTATGGTTTTAATTTGATATTCTTTTTTTTTTCTTTTATTTACAATAAACAATATCAATGTCAATGACCTTAGATGTCAGGATGCCAGAAAACCTCAAATCAATCAATCAATCACATTCTCGCAAATATGGCACCATCACGTTTGAGTAGGAAATTACCAGATTGAAAATCTTTGCGTTAACTGAACAATAGATTAAACAATAGAGTTTGCATTCACGATTTTGATAAACCGAGAAGGGAAAATAAGTTAATTTAACAATTTATATTGCCAGTCTTGTTTGTACGACAACAAATCTTATGAATATCTGCTTATGACACAAGTCTTTTTGGGATCGGCCATGTCGTCCTGATGGAAGGTTCCTTTAGGTAGCTTTCTAAGGGATATTTGCTACATTAATACTCCCAGAGAATTAACCACAGGTCTCAAGAATTCTAACTCCTGGCGCGAGTATCCTTAATATATCTTTAAGGATATCGCACAATATCAGGGGACGTTTTTTTTGATACGACACATAGCAATCTTCACCCCGAATAGATTTAACTCTTTGAGGGGGAAGAGTGGCAAAGGAAAGGGGAGCTGTTATCAAGGTACCCGGTGAACCTCCTCTCCGTACTACTATGGCCCATCATTCCTTTGAACTGTAGCATTTAAGCTAAGTGTGCTCCCACGTTTCTCTCGGTGTTGTTGCTGTTTCTTGGAATGTTATCATGCAATCTCCAGCATCTTCATCCTCTGGAAAGTTGAGTATTTGATCTTTACTGTGTATAATTCTATGGCTCCCTTCTCACAGTTAAATTTGTATAATTTAAGTGTGTTCAGTGGAGTACAGCCGACTCCGGAGGCGGCCATTTTGAGACCGCAGTCGCACACCATAAATGCATTTTATATAGTCAGTAGTGCGATGCTCTCGGTATTTAGCTATAAAGAAACTTTTTAGCTAGTTAGGCAAATTATACTAGTGAAGATTTGCATACATTATAATATTTCCTCTTCCGATATGTAACGTTACTTTCGTATACGACGGTGGCCCGGTGGTACCAATCGTAGCCGCAGTCCCCACCAGAGTTAGACTAGCCCAACCCATTTTGTATACGTTAGTAAAGTAAATCCCATCGTTTAACCTCTTCGTATCGTTTCCTAGTAATTCGGTTGGGGATATATATCCCCTAGAATTTATGGGTATAATTCGATACTTTTCTCTTTTAGAGAAAAGAGGGTAAACCCTTTCTCCCCCTGAGCGCCGCCATCACAAGCGGCAACCCTATCATTCGTCATCGCCACCGAGTAGTAAACTGCGGCTTAACTTAGATAGTTTTTTACCGTCTATCTTCTTGGCCGCCGAGTATCCCGACTTCGAGGTATGACGGTAACTCAGAGTGTACTGTCTTGCAGCCGACAATGTCGCCGACAGGGGAACCTTTGTTCCTCTGCCGCCCACGACATTGTCTGCATGGGAAGCTATGTTTCCTTAGTTTACAGCCGAAAGTAGGCGGCATACTTGCCGCCGCCTTTCTCCTCTGTAAACTATAAAACACGTCCTATAGCCGACAGGGGAATTCCTGTTCCTCTGCCGACCATGATGGCGTCGGCACAGGAAGCTATGCTTCCTTAGTTTACAGCCGAAAGTATGCGGCATACCAGCCACCGCCTTTCACCCCTGCAAACTATAGGACCCTTTTCCTTAACCCCTCTGTCCTTTATTGTCGGCCTAGCCGTCACAACATTCTTTCGCTGGTATTTTGACAGTCATCCCGGCTTTTTGGGTTGACTAAGTTGCTGGGCGAGACCCTACTAGCGGAAGTTATGTTGCCACCTCGGCCAACTCCTCCTTATGTCCTTCCTTCACGGGAAGCAAATGCCCCAGGGGGAAAGACTGAGCCGGCCCTGACGGCTGCCGGTGGGAAACCCATTATACTGTTGAGAATTCTTCAGTCCTCTCTTGGACTGCCATCCACAGACCTTGCAACCGGCAGTACAGCTGGCGGCAAAAGTTGTGGCTGGATGGAAGGTAAAATCAGATGCATTCCTCCCCTTCCATTAGAACTCTCATTCTGGCAAGGAGACAATAGGCGGCAGTAGCCCTCCTACACTTCCAATTATTGTGCTAAACCATAATAATAGGAAATCCTCCTTTCCATTCTTTCTCTCTATCAGTTAGTGCCGCCAGGCACTAACCTAACCCCTGTAATGTACCGGTAAAACAATAGTATACAACAATACAATAGCCAGTAAAACTACAGTATATAACAATACAGTAGTTGGAAAACTACAGTATATAACAATACAGTAGTTGATAAAACTACAGTGTACAACAATACAGTAGTTGGTAAAACTACAGCATACAACGATACAGTAGTACAAGTATCCTTTCACAGTCTATTGTTGGGACCGCATAAGATGTTGAGGTTGAAGTATTCCCTCAACACCCTGATGAATCCTTTGATTATCGGGACACTTATGAAACACAGTTCAGTATTAATATTCTACAGGTGGAGGAGTTTGTGTAAATATTCACTAACTCTGGGTCTATGCACGGGAGTTATTCCACCCTGTATTTTCCCTTATAGGGAATTTAGATATTAATACTGACGGAGGTCTCAGCAATTGCCTGAGAGAGGAAATACAGATATGTGTCTTTCCTATTTCCTTTCTAGCTTACTGTCATAAGCTATTAAATATAATAGTAAGTATTACTATTGATAAGTATGCATTTATATCAATGATATAAACAACTGAATACTCATTTCACCCTTTCTTTCCTTACAGAAGGAACCAATGGTGAAGTTGGCAGTCATGTTCTGCAACCACAAGAGTAAGGACTTTTGTGGGCATACGATGTGCAGGTCTCTTGCCCCCTGCTGCATCGTATCTGGATCCCTGAGGTACTGGGACCCGAAGGGTTGCCCCAACTGCTTGACCTTGCTGACCGAGGGTTTTGGGGAAGAAATCCCTGACACTACAAAGTCAAGGGATACAGCAAGAGGAACCCTTCGAGGGTGGGTAAGAGGGGGGTTCCAGAAGAACTCTCCAGGACCTTACCTACCTAACGAATCTCTAAGGTGCCTTCTGTTCCCTAAGGCTCAATCCAGTGCGGTTGTGCCCCAGGTACAGGTCCAGCCTCCCTTCATCCAACTGACAGTGGACGTGGACATCAACAAGGCACTGCAAGGCATGGACATCCACCAAGAGCAGATATCGGAAGTGTCTACTGACACCGAACAGGACCTACTGCAAGAAGGCCCTGAAGAAGAAATGGTTCAACCACCTACGGAGGAAGAAGGATCCGTTTCGACGGTGACTGAGGACCCTCAGTTCACTGTGACGGCATATCAACCTGTGCCGTCAATCTCTTAAGCCCCAACTCCCCAACCGGATGTGCAGGTCTGCAGGAGCGAAGCGCTCCTAGAGTAGATCCAGCAGATGTTGGCAGTGTTCCGGAAGGAACAAGAGGAGATAAAGCAATATCTCAAAGAGATGAAGAGAGAGGTAAAAGAAGGGAAACACTCTGGCGCTTCCAGGGGCTCTACTAAGTCCCTTAGAGTATCTGACCTCCCTCACTGCTCTGAAACCAACCCTTGGATGTATACAGAGCACATGCCCATGATGAATAGGAAGCTTTATATCTCCGAGAAGTTGGGGGCCAAACCTCTTGAAGATCTCCAATTCTGGCCCAGCTTTTCAGCATGCCAGATTGCTACTTGAGACTGCGGGATGAACCAGCATCCCACGAGGAGACTATACCGAAGGATGTCATTGTCTTCGAGCATGACAAGGCACCGGCTATCCTAACCAAGACCCTGAAAGTAGGTGGATATACCAACTCCAAAGTCTCGGCATTGAGCAAGTGGCATCCAACCTTTATTGCTCCTTCCTCCAGAGCTTTCCCCTTCTTGGTGAAAGCCCTTGACTGTGTCATGAGAGGAGTCGATGAGGGCAAACCATGCCCAGTCCTAGAGGAATGTAAACCATTATCTCTAGCCATGCCTACCTGCGAGGAGAAGTGGAAAAAAGTACATCTAACCTTCTCCGTCTCTAAGTTGGATCTGGAGATAGTAGGCCAGCAGTTCAATGAGAACCTTCCAAAGTTGCCAGAACATCTTTTGAGAAGGGAACAGGAGACAAAAGAGAGACTTGCCGCTTCTTTGTCTCATCAGAACTGCCGGGAAATGTGCGCAGGCCTTACCAATGCCCCAGATATGTACATGGTCTTAGCTAAGTCCCACATCGGTACCCTTGTGAAGGACTTATATGCCTTCGTCAGGTCAAGGAGGACCTGTAGAGAGAACGGGCTTGCCGCAGCAACGGTAAAACACGAACCCAGGAAGCTGATCACATCATGCATCTGGGGCAAAGACCTTTTCCCACAAGACATGGTTCAAGAAATTATTGCCAAAGCTGCCACGGAGAATAGGAATCTTCTCCAAAAGTGGGGCATGTCTTCTAAGAGGAAATCATCCTCAGACAGTGGTCCCCAGCCTAAGAACAAGAAAGCAAAGAAACCACTTAGACCTCCACAACTTCCTACCGTGACCATCGCCACAGTGCCTTAAATGGTAACCCAGCCACAAACAACCTTTCAAATGGTCCCTCAGCTGGTATTGGCTCAATCTCCTGTTTTCAACCCAGATTTTGAGAGGCCCACGACTACATTTCGACCCTACAAAGGTAGAGGCCCAAAAAGAGGCTCCTCTAGAAACCCCTCAAGTGGTAGAGGAGGACGCGGTCACGGAAGCAAGTCCTTTGGAACCTCTAAGCAATGAGAGGTTCCAGGTAGGAGGCAGACTCTTCCACTCTTCCCTGGGCCCACAGCCTAATCACGAATGGACTCGGTTGGAAATGGAACAAAATTCCACCCCTTTTTCCAGAATTCTTCCAACACTCTACCCCGTTGTTGGAAGAATATACCTCAGAACTGTTGAACAAGAAGGTAATAAGGAAAGTGAAGTCCATCAGATTCTAGGGAAGGCTGTTTTGAGTTCCCAAGAAAGACTCGGACAAACTCAGAGTCATTCTAGACTAGTCTCCAATCAACAAGTTCATCGAGAACAACAAGTTCCAGATGCTTACCTTTCAACACATAAGGACCCTTCTACCAAAAGGGGCGTACACAGTCTCAATAGACCTGGCAGATGCTTACTGGCACCTACCAGTCAGTCGCCCCCCTCTCCTCCTACCTAGGATTCAGGATACAGAAGACAAAGTATGTCTTCACAGCCATGCCCTTTGGGTTAAACATAGCCCCAAGGATATTCACAAAACTTGCGGATACAATTGTCCAACAACTACGCTCAGAAGGAATTCTGGTAGTAGCATACCTGGACGATTGGCTGGTGTGGGTAGCATCCAAGAAGACTTGTCTACAAGTAGCCGGAAAGGTGATCCAGTTTCTGGAGTAACTAGGCTTCAAGATCAACCGCAAGAAGTCTTGCCTTTCTCCAGCTCAGAAGTTTCAATGGTTAGGAATCCATTGGAACTTACAGTCACACCCTCTCTCCATTCCATTGAAGAAGAGGAGAGAGATAGCAGGATCTGTCAAGAGACTAATCAAACAGAAGAGGATTTCAATCCGCCAACAGGAAAGAGAATTGGGCTCTCTCCAGTTCGCAGCAGTGACAGACCCAGTGCTAAAAGCACAGTTAAAGGATGCGTCAGGAGTCTGGAGAAGATACGCATTAAACGCTCGAAGAGATAAAAAAAGGTTGACACCGACCCGATTGCACAAGCTATTAAGGCTGTGGTCAACAGCCAAGAGCCTAGCACAAACAATTCCCTTACTACCACTTCAGCCATCAGTGGTAATACACACAGATGCCTCCCTGGAAGGATGGGGAGGCCATTCGCAAGAAAGGAAAGTGAAGGGGAATTGGTCGCACCAGCTCAAAACCTTTCACATCAACATCTTGGAAGCTATGGCAGCCTTCCTAACGTTAAAGAAACTATCCCCTCGCAGGTCAGTCCACATCAGACTGGTCTTGGACAACGAAGTGATAGTATGATGTCTAAATCGACAAGGCTCGATATCACCTCACATCAATCACGTGAAGTTAGCCATCTTCTACCTGGCAAGGAAGAGAGGATGGCACTTATCAGCAGTTCACTTGCAAGGGTTCCACAATGTGACGGCGGATGCTATATCCAGGCAAAAGCTGATAGAGACAGAATGGTCCCTAGACGCAGACTCATTCTCCTTCATCTCGGAAAAAGTCCCAGAACTGCAGAACGACCTCTTCGCAACAAGCGACAGCAAGAAACTACCTCGTTATGTAGCCCCTTACAAGGACCCTCAAGCAGAAGCGATAGACGTCATGTCTCTCAACTGGAACAGATGGAATTGAATCTACCCGTTCCCACCAACCAATCTCCTGCTAAAAGTCCTCGACAATCTAATATCCTTCAGAAGAATAGCTGCAGTGGTGGCCCCCAAATGGCCCAGAAGCAATTGGTTCCCTCTAGTTTTAGAATTGAAACTGAAGCTGCTTCCTCTGCCGAACCCAGTTTTATCCCGACTGGTTCAGAAATCGACTGTTTGCGCTTCATCCTTGAGAACCAACAACCTACATCTCGTTTTTTTCTCGCCCTAGCAGCCAAGAAAAGGTTTGGGATCTCAAAGAACAAGATTGACTTCATCAAAGAATACAAGTCAAATTCAACTAGGAGACATTATGAATCGTCTTGGAAGTGGGTTTCCTTTGTGAAAGCAAGGAAACCGACAGAAATATCAATAGACTTCTGTCTCTCCTTCTTCATCCACCTACACGAACAAGGCCTGGCTTCCACCACAATAACTATGAGTAAGTGGGCTTTGACTAGACCTCTTCTGTACGCCTTTCAGGTGGACCTTTCAGGTGAAATCTTCAATAAGATACCAAAAGCATGTGCTAGATTCAAACCGGCAATCCCTCCAAAGCCCATAACATGGTCATTGGACAAAGTCTTGCACTATGCTTCGAATATGAACAATGAGGATTGCACCCTAAAGGATCTAACACAGAAAGGGATATTTCTGTTTGCTATAGCCTCAGGGGCTAGAGTTAGTGAAATAGTAGCCTTATCCAGAAATGAAGGCCATATTCAGTTCTTGGAAACAGGAGAACTAGATCTCGTCCCTGATCCTACCTTTCTCGCCAAAAACGAGCTGCCCACCAAAAGGTGGGGTCCTTGGAGAATCTGCCTTCTGAAGGAAGATGTCTCTTTATGCCCAGTAAAGTGTCTCAAGGTCTATTTTCGGAGAACTTCAATCTTCAAGGAGGGACAGCTCTTTCGAGGTGAAACCTCAGGATCAAACTTAACTCTAAAACAACTGAGGGCGAAACTCACCTACTTTATTCGCAGAGCAGATCCTGACAGCACACCCGCAGGTCACGATCCAAGAAAGTTGCTTCTTTGTTGAATTTCTTTCAACATATGGACTTTGAGAGGCTCCGCTCATATAGAGGGTGGAAATCCTCCAGAGTCTTCTATAAACATTATGCGAAGCAAGTACACGAGGTAAAACACTTTGTGGTGGCGGCAGGTAGTGCCATAAAACCTGTCGGCTAGCGCTGCGATGAACAGTGGACTGTTTTGGGACTCAACAGTGTATCGGGCGAATAGGTGTTAACACCATCTAGTGTTAATAACTTTTAGTGAAAATCACTATGGTGATTAATAGACTGTTCTATACAGGTGCAGAATCTAACCAATAACAACAGTGCCGTGTGAACATTTGAACACAGTGTTGAAGCATATCCAATATCTGTGTGAAACTAGACAAGTTTAGCTTCACATTCAATGAGTGGCATTTTTAAAAAATTAATCAATATATGTATATTCTTCCCTTACAGGTCAGAAATATATATAACCACGATGTTTATATGTGCAAGGTTAGATTCCTTCTCATGATACATTATTAATTTACTTTGCTTTTGAAAATAAAAGGAAAAAATGTATCTGCATCTTCTTTTATCCTCAGTACATCAATAAAAGAATCCAGAGTTTGTCTATTTTCCTTAAATAAACACCTTGATTGTACAGATTTCCAAAGTATGAATAGGTAATCTCTAGAAAGTTTCCCTTGCGTCCTTATGGAAATACAAACTTTGAATCCTTAGAGTTGAAGTCGACATTTTCCCTGCAGGGGGCAGGAAGCCCTAAGCTAGTTCCAAGCTTGGTGGATATGACAAATAATGGTAATGTCATATATAAGGGTCTAGGAGACCATATAAGGAACTCATTCAAAGTAAAGGCACTTATACAAACCCACAGATATAGTACTTTCAAGTTAAGTCTCTGATAAGCTCCAATCAGGACGACATGGCCGAGCCCAAAAAACGGATTTTGAGCAAAGCGAAAAATCTATTTTTGGGTGAAATAGCCATGTCGTCCTGATGGACCCACCCTTCTTTCTTAAATGACCCCACCCGAAACTACTCTATCTGCGGCTATTCCTGCTTAAATGCAAACTAGGAATTATGGGCCGTAGTAGTACAGAGAGGGGGTCCACCGGGTACCTTGATAACAGCTCCCCTTTCGTTCGCCACTCTTCCCCTTTAAAGAGTTAAATCTATTCAGGGTGAAGATTGCTGTGTTGTATCAAAAAATACGTCCCCTGATATTATGAGATATCCTTAAAGATATATCAAGGATACTCGTGCCAGGAGTTAGAATTCTGGAGCCATATGGTTAATTCTTTGAGAGTATCACTGTAGCAAATATCCCCTAGAAAGCTACCTAAAGGAACCTTCCATCAGGACGACATAGCTATCTCACCCAAAAATAGATTTTTCGCTTTGCTCAAAATCCGTTTTTTATCTTTGTTGGCAACAGCATACTGGGATTCAGGCTCGCAAAACAAACATTGAACTATAGACAATCTCATCTCTCTCGTATCAGCTATTATAATATCTTCTAATATGACAAAGTTCACAAAATCTCCTTGTCCCTTTGACTTCCAGAATTAACTAGTATTTGCATAAGATATATTTTACATTTGTAATTTCCCTACTTCATTTTTTAGATTTTTTGGGGTTATAATATATGTGTAAATATATATATATATATATATATATATATATATATATATATATATATATATATATATATATATATATATATATATGCAGAAGAACCACAGGGAAAATGAAAATACGAAATATACGCTTAAGTCCTGACTAGTTTCGTGATACTTCTTCAGAGGACTTATTTATTGAGAGAGGTTTCTTTACATTTTATAGGGAAAGCAAACGTACGAACATATTGTTCTCTAAATCTCTATATGTATGTTCGTACGTTTGCTTTCCCTATAAAATGTAAAGAAACCTCTCTCAATAAATCAGTCCTCTGAAGAAGTATCACGAAACTAGTCAGGACTTAAGCGTATATTTCGTATTTTCATTTTCCCTGTGGTTCTTCTGCATCTGAGCATCATGTTTTCCTGTGATTTTTACGCATATATATATATGTATATATATATATATATATATATATATATATATATATATATATATATGTATATATATATATATGTATATATATATATATATATATATAATATATATATATAATGGATTTTGATGTAGGAAAAATCTATTTTTGGGTGAGATAGCCATGTCGTCCAGATGGAAGTTCCTTCTGGCAAATTCACCAGTATAATATTGCTGCGATTGATATTACAAGAGAATTACCGTCAGGTATCACGGGGGTCCAACCTCCGGAAACGACTATCCGAAGATATCATGTATAATCAGGGATGTATCCTAAGATAACCATAGATATCTCCACCCCGAACAGAGCTTACTTAGTCTAATCCACTAAGGGGAAGGATAAGTAAGGAGCCGTTACACATCCTATCACCTTCGAGTGCCCCTATACGTTCCTGCTTTTCATTCCACGTCGCAGCAGAGCTACTCTGAAATAGAAGCCTCCAACGAGCAAAGTGGCGGGGAAAAGTACAACGTAACGGGTGAGCCATCAGGAGGACATGGCTATCTCACCCAAAAATAGATTTTTCCTATGTCAAAATCCCTTTTTTGGGCTCTAGCCATACGTCCTAATGGAAGTGTACCAGAGAATTATTTATACTCAATGTGAGGCTTCTTCATGGAAAAAACTGCCATAAATGGGGGCTCACCACTTATATGATGGAGTATAATCATAAATTTATACCTTAAAAAGAATCTATAATGAACTTGATTTGGTAAATATGGTAGTGTTTCAAGAGAAAGGATCTATGACCCTCTATCCACCATCCCTGAGGTGAAGAACACTCCCTGTATCAGTTGTGCAGAACACATATTACCAAAATCATGAGCGTAGTGAGTAGTCATTGAAGAAGTAATACTCATCGTTAAATAGATTCTTAATGTGCAGCGTTGGTAGAAATTGACTATAGTATACTAAGTTTAATTCTACTAGGAATTAATTCTAGCAATAAAATCATCCAACATTATATCATTTTCATTAGACCATCTATTTGAGCAAATTTTAATACAGTATATATGAACAGCAGTGTGATCTACCAGTGTGCCCCCAAAAATATTCCCGATTAAATTCTTTACCTAAGTAATCACGAGGAGAGACTAGATGATATATCCCCAAACTCCTGAAGAAGGAGATTTTAAGATAAAGAATATTGCCGTATATGGCTAAATACAAAATACAGTCTAACCCAACCAAGGAAACTGAATTATATTAAACTCAGTTCTAAAATAGGAATAGTATGCTCGTGTACGTACACATATAAAATTCAGAGAACCCAAATTGAATCTAGAATTTTAGAATATTTGAAATTGTTTAATGTAGATCATGAAGCAAAAACCGACAGTTTACTTATTAAAGAAAATAAGCTGGAGGAATGCCCAAGGTCGCACTTGAGGGCTACGTTGTTGCAGCAGGTTTTATAACATTACCTGCTGCCACCATAAAATGACAAACTTCATCCAATTGCTTCATCTAATGCTTGAAGATCACCCTGGTGGACTTCTAACCAGGATAAGCTTGTAAAGCTTCGAATGACATATACTGAAAGGAGTTCAGAGATGATTCCACTTTCCTAGGGTCATGACCCAACGGCATGCTAGCGGGGTCTGCTCTTCAAAAGAAATAAGCCAATATTGCTCTCAGTTGTTTCTAAGACAACTCTGAACTGATCATCTCACCTCTAAAGAACTGGCCCGTTTTAACCTTCTTTGTCCTGTCCAGATATGTCTTTAAACACTGTACTGAACACGGGGTGAGATCACTTTCAAGTGGAACGATTGTTCAAGGTCCCCAGTGTTTAGATGGTAGCTTATCTTAGCCAAAAAGGTAGGATCAGGGTATAAATTAACTTCACCATTGTCTGTAAATATTCTATGTGACCCTCATCTCTAGAGAGAGCCATAACTCCATTAATCAGAGCACCAGAAGCCATAGCGAATAGAAAAATTTCTCTTTGAGATAAAACTCGGAAGGACACTGTTTGATCGTCAATTTCCGAAGCTAGTTATAAAAATGTATCCAATAACCAGGACATCGGCCTCGGCAGGACTGCTGGTCTCAACCTGGCGCAAACTTTCGGAATCGTGGCGAAGAGGACAGAGTTAAAATCTATGTCAAAAGCATGTAAAATGGGTCCAGCTAGGGCCGACTTCCATGACGCAATTGTGGAGGATGCTAAATCTTTCGCATGAAAGCCTAAACAAAAATCCATAGATTTAGAAGATACATTTTACCTTCCACATATTGAACCCAGTTCTTCCACGAAGTTTCATACCGATTCAAAGTAGTGGAAGTTTTATAATTTTCAGCAAATGCCAATTAGTCCCGTTAAATTTAAATTTTTTTTTTTCCCAGGGCTAATACGAAAAAATCATGAGATGAAGGGCCTTCAGTTATTAGGATGAAGCGAAGACAGTTTTCCTCTGTACTTCTTGAGACAGGCTCCGGCTGGGTAGAAGTACCAGCCTGGAGTTCGTCATGTCACCAAAGGATACCAGTTGCTCGTCAGCCAAAGAGGAGTAACCAGGGCTGCTGTCCACATGAACGATCAGAACTCGTCTAACACCTTCAAGGGAAGATTGAAGGGTAGGAATACATTAATCTTCTCCAAATGATTCCAATTCATGAATAACACATCCATGCCTATCATCTCTAGATCTACAAATGGTGCCACATAATTGGGAAGTGTCTTGTTGAGGCTCGTCGCAAACAGGTCCACTTGAAGACCTGGGACTACCTCCTGCATGAAAGGGAATGATTCATCTAGAGACCATTCTGTCTCTAGTGGATGTGTTTGAGATAGAGAGTCTGCCATTCCATTCCGGATTCCGTGAGGTGAGATGCAGACAGAAATCATCTCTTCCTCTGGGCCAATGAAAAAATGGCAACCATTACATGGTTTATTTGGGGGAGATCTTGACCCTTGCCTGTCGATGCAATGAACTATTACTCTGCTGTCTAATACAAGATGGAAATGAATGTCGTTTTGTAAATGTAGACTTTGCAGGGATAAGAAGACTGCCATGGTCTCCAGAATATTGAAGTGGAATTGCTTGAAACTCTGGGACCAACGACCTTGCACTTTCTTGAGAGGAGAATGACCCCCCAACCATCCAGTGAGGCGTCAGTAGGTAGAAACACTGTAGGAGGAGGAATGTGCAACGGAACCGTCTTGGAAAGACTCCTAACATTAACCACCAACGGAGTTGCTGTCGAAGCAACTCCGGGGTCGAATTCTGATGATCCCGGGAAGCTGTGGAAGCTCCTTTCTTTGAAACCCTGCTTGCATCTTTGAGTCTGACCTTGAGGAGAGGGTTCTTTATAGAAACATACTGAAATGAGCCCAGAACCCTTGCCTGACAACGTCTGGTGGTCTTTCTCAAGTAGATGAAAGACCGAACTGACCGGGCTATTTCCTTCCTCTTGGCAGCAGGAATAGAAAGGGCATGAGTCTTTAGATTCCAACGAATCCCTAACCACGGGAACCCGTGATCCAGGTTCAGCCTCAACTTCTGGAAGTTTATTTGGAATCCTAGATATTGGAGGAATCTTGCCACGTGATATGTTGCTTCTATGCATTCCCTTGCTGAGGGAGCTCGAATGGCATAGCTCTGAATATATAAGCCTTTCTCTCTATTCTGAAATCAAGGTAGGGGGAGAATTGTCGACCTATTCGGAAGATGCCAATAAGCGTTGGTAAGATCTATAGAGACGGTGTAAACCCCCCGAGGTAATAAGGTCCGTACCTGCGAAATAGTCAGCCTCCAGAACTTGTCGCAAAAAACGAATAGAATTAGATGGGACAAGTCATGAATAGTTCGAGGAATTATTGAAATTTTCTTTGGCACGCAGAATAGACAACCTCGAAACTTCATAGATTTCGTGCAATGGATAAATTTCTTCCCAAAAGGTCCTGCACATATTGTACCAGATGTGGCGTTGATTTCTGGAAACATCTCTTGGTCTTTGGGGTTTGTCTCTTCCATTTCCAGCCAAAACCGCTGGAAATGACACTTTGTGGTCAAGGACTGAACAGCCATCTGTCCTTGAACCATTTCAGTCTTCCCCCTACTGGAGTATCCTCATTGCTTAGTTGAGGATATGTGCCCTTAGTTCCCCTGTTACTTCGGAGTCCCTGACTCCTTGGCCTAAGACCTCTGTCGGACCGACCTCTACCCCTTCTTACAGTCTTGGGGGGACGAAAGGACAAGGTCCCTTGTTCAAATCCAGGATTGAATGCTGGGGACCGTGAAGTCACTGAGTGAGGAACAGTCAAAAGATTCTGCAAAGCACTACCTGAAGCAGAGATGAAGGGCCTCCTAAGGTATGTGTACGGACCCTCTTAGGTTGAGGGCCAACCTCAGGAATAAATTCCCTTTTTTATGATCTTCCCCATCTCCGGAAAATGCTCTCATGTTCTGCTGCCGCTTTAGCCAAGATCTCCTTACTAAATTCTGTGGAAAAAGATCTTTACCCCAAATACAGGTGTCAATAAGACGTTTCGGTTCAAGAAGAATGATCGCAGAAGCTAAAACATGCTTCCTGCAGACTCTTCGAGCCTGAAATAAGTTAAAAAGATCCTTCATAAAAGTAGCCATGTGCATCTTGGCCAAAAGCGAAAAGACAGGGGCATCAACAGATTACCAACTATCATTTCTACAAAGCATTGAAGAGACATCAAAGTTGATAGTCTCTCCCTAGCCTCCAATTCTGCCTCAAGTAGGTATGCCGGAAATCTCGGCAGTCTTTCAATAACTGCCGGCTGGCTATATCCTTATCTAATTTCCCTTCAGCAAAAGTAAACTGAATATCCAACCAGTGTTCAGTGTCAAGGGGAAGAACGAGTGACACAGGTTTCGCTTCTTCCAAGACCGTAAGAGACTTACCCTCCTTGAAGGCCTTTTCCACAGCCAAAAAAGGCTTTTGAAGCAAAGGGAAAAACCATTGTGTCGGGCGCTATAAAAGTGGCCAACCTTTCAGTAAAAGCACCTAATTGTGTGCTAATACACCCTACTGTCTTTATGTCCTTCATTGGCAGATGCAGCGCTCTGGTGTGAACTAGAAGAATCTTTTCTTAGGGATAGTGTCGTCCCCACGGGCCACCTTTAGCTAACATAACACAGCAAAAGGGGTAGGCCTCTATATCTGGATAAAATTCCAGATCAGCAACCAGACTAGAGCCTAGCCCCTCTCCAATATGAAAAATACCCTCTAAAAGCACTGCATGACCCGGATACCTCCACAGGCTCTGTTGTGTGTAAGTGGGAAGCTGAGAAGGGAAAACCTTAGACTTAGAAGGATCCTCTGGAAATTTCAAAGCCTTAATCTCCTTCGGTAAGGCTTTACCCATCCTTCTTTGGTATTCCTGGTCCCTTCCATACAGGCTTTCATGTTTTCCAACAGGGACCTATTTTCTAAGTTAGATGAGAATGTAGGAAGTGTTGGTTCGCCCGGCTCGACCGGGGAAGGAGGAGGGACAGAAACCGGAGGCGTACCTGAAAAGGAAGGCGTAGTCGTAACAGTTGATAGAGCAGCCACCGTAGTGACGGCAGTTGAAACAACGGAACGCACTGAGTCTCTCATGGAAGTTACACTAACCTCGTACAATTCAGACAAGTAAGAATCATCAAGATGAGGGAGGGGTTCAACCGAATCTACTACCGGCAGGAGAGCCGATTCTCTATCCGGAGATAAAGAAGAAACCGAGGATGAATTGTCCACGTCAAGGCTCAAAAAACTTAAAATTTCCTCTACATGGAACTGAACGGTAGAAATGGGTCTAAGTGGAGCGTAACCCAAAACCGAGTCCGGGACCGCATTCGGAAAAAGAATATCTTTCCAAGCTACAGAAGGAAGATAAGGAGCCTTTGGCTCAGCATTCTTTTTGTGGAAGAACACCCTCCACTATCCATCCAGAATAATGTAAGACCTTACACACACTGCAGTCCCGAGGGCCCCAATGGAAGATTGGACCCTTCATTCTCCTGCATTGAGCATGTATCCTGTAGGTATCATGACCACAGGGATACCTCACGGTCCTGGCACAGATCGGAACTCAGCAATGTATCTTCTTCAAAGATTCCGCCTGTAAAGAGGAAAAAACGGCGATGAGTACCTTAGTCTCTTTAGGTCACCACACTGAAATCACAAAATGTGTGTAATTACAATTTTTGATCAGAAAGAGAAAAAGGGGCCACAATATTCAGACTCATAGAATGGCATTAGATTAGAAGTAAAGCCAACTGAAATTGTCCCCTTTTATCATTTGAATATCGTTCAGATAAAAGAGGGAACAAGAATACTCCTCAAAATCAATATCCTACTCTCTTCGTAGAGAAAACTGCTTTTGAGCAAAGTGAAAAATCTATTTTTGAGTGAGAGTGCCATGTCGTCCTGATGGAAGGGTTCCTTTAGGTAGCCTTCTAAGGGATATTTGCTACAGTGATACTCCTAGAGAATTAAACCGAAGGTCTCCAAAATTCTAACTCCTGGCGCGAGTATCCAATAAAGGTGTTATGATCCTCATGGGGATCGAACTGGGTTCTTTTGAATTGATTAATTAAATTAGGATAGATCGACCACTACACATATTAAAAAAAAAAAAAGGAAATATAGAAAGAAAACTCGCAAAAGAAAACATAATTTTATTTACAACTAGTCAAAGATCAATGTTTCTTGATTGAGTACTTAGGAAGCACTGAACTAAACAAAGAAAACAATCTGATTAAACTACACTCCAGCAAATAGGGGAACAGTCAAGAAGGTAGACAAATAATACTTAAAGGTTGTACTCTTTACAGCAGCTCTCGACGGTTGACAGGAACGTAGATATTTCAGGTCTGAGCGTTTCGTGGTTGGTAATAACGGCAGGGGTCAACTCGTTCTGACATCTCGGACAAGGCTGGTCACGTCTCCATTCTGGCCCTTACGTTTTCTCTCTTTCCCTGTGCTTGTTTTCCCTCGTTCTCTCTCTAGTCCTCTCTCTCTCTCCCTCTCGTTCTACTTTTCGAACTCACGTTCTATCTTTCGTACCCTTCTTCTCTCGTTCTCATTGAAGTTTATATACCCCTGTATGGGAGGGGTTAACTATGGACAATTCCAGATAAGGAAATTTTCTCCTTTCTTCATCCTTATTGGTTTTCCTTAAAACCACGCCTCTTTGATAACATCTTCACTAACGCTCTGCTGGTGTAATCATGATCCATATGGCGCTATAATTGAAGCGAGACGTGTTTACCTTCCGTTAATGTATATTCTTCGGCGACAACACTGATCTCCTTGTCCTATGGGTCCTTCCATTACGCTGGCACCCTCGGATTGCTACAAACAGACGATCGTTATGCCCAAGGTCTGCTGAACTAGGCACATCTAATAGATATCTTGATCTCCATCACTGAAGGTGACAGTTTCCAGTAAACACTAGCGGGACCTCCTCTCTCTCTGCGTCTTAAGAGTAGAAAATTCACGTTTCAACATTCTTTTCTATATTATTCTATCTACTCATGACAAAAGGATATCACATAATATCAGGGGACGTATTTTAGATACGAAACATGGCAATCTTCACCCTGAATAGATTTAACTCTTTGATGTAAGGGGGAGGGGTGGCAAAAGAAGTGGGTGCCATTCTAGGTACCCGGTGGACCTCCTTCCTTACTACTACCGCGACTCCATTCCTTTTCTTGTCGTTAAGCAGAAATGACCGCAGATAAAGTAATTTTGGGAGGAATCAGCAGAGGGGTGGATCCATCAAGATGACATGGCACTCTCACCCAAAAATAGCTTTTTCACTTTGTTGAAAATCCGTTTTTTGGGCTCAAGCCATGTCGTCCTGATGGAAGCATACTACAGAATTGTCTTGAAATTACTATTAGCTGTGGGTTTGTGTATGTGCCTTCCACCTTCAATAGATTTTCTTATCTGGTCTACTAGACCTGTATATGAAATTCCAGAGATCTGTCATTTCCACTAAACCTGGAGCTGGTCTAGTGCTCCCTGCCCCCATAGGGAAAATGTCGATATCGACAATAAGGATTCAAGGTTTGTATTTCCATTGAAACAAAAGGTAAAACTTTAGAGGTTACCTTTTTTACTTACCATGAGAATGTAAGATTCGTTCCTTCAGAAATCATTATTGTGATTTAAAGATATAGGCCCTATAAAGGGATTAAATAAAACTGTAGTGTATTTTATTAGTCTATAACTGAGGGAGCAGTAATAAGACGCAAATAGGTTTTAAGTATTTTATTTTGCTACTAATTTATCAAATGTAGTTACAACAAAGTATGAATCTAATCCAGCATTACAACACATTTCTTCTATGATGATTTGCATTGTCTCCTTGTCGAACTTGACAAGTTCCACTCCATTTCTTGAGGGGACATTCGGGCACACTATTTTATCTTATTTCTTTTCCTCTTGTTTTTTGAAGTTGTTATTAGTTTATATATGAATTTGTTTTATTACTGTTTAATTGTTAATTACTTCTCTTGTAGTTTATTTATTTCCTTATTTCTTTTCCTCACTAACTTATTTCCATGTTGGAGCCCTTGGGCTTATAGCATCCTGCTTTTACAACTAGGGTTGTAGCTTAACGAGTAATAATAATGATAATAACAATACAATCATGGTCATCAACAATCAATCATAGTGAAAATGAGGATCTTCAATGGAGAAATTACGGCCTAAAATAAAGATAAAAAATAAACACTCATGAACACTCCTGGCTAATCAAACTATAATATTATAATAAAAACTATATGATAAATTGATTGTATCATCCACAACCACACTAAGACAGATAAATAATACTTACTGATGAATATACACACTTCTTAATCTAATAGAATATAAATATATCCAGCATTAATAGTGACCATAGGAACTACATAGAGGTGACTGTGGCACGAAAGTATTACTGTTGTTCTCTTCATAAAATGATTGTATGATCTCTTGGGACCAATTCTAGCTTGGGTGCGCATATCTAGTATGGGGAGATTTTCGCCAAGATGACAGCGAGACTCAGGACTGGCAAGACCCGAATTGACCACAAGCGAAAAACTGTCTATATCTCAAGAACTATTTATTTGCAAATTGTGTTAATATAAGGATAAAATATATAATTGAATTGAGTTGGCAAAATTAAACGATAATTCATCAAAAAAAAAAAAATATAAACGATTGCTTATTCAGTTTTCATTATCTCATATTTATTACATACAGCTTTACATAGATCATGTACCCACTATTGCATAATTCTAACTATGGATATTATTATTATTATTATTATTATCATTATTATTATTATTATTATTATTATTATTATTATTATTATTATTATTTATTAAGCTACAACCCTAGTTGGAAAAGCAAGATGATATAAGCCCAGGGGCTCCAACAGGGAAAATAGCCCAGTGAGGAAAGGAAACAAGGAAAAATAAAGTATTTTAAGAAAAGTAACATTAAAATAAATATCTCCTATATAAAATATAAAAACTTCAACAAAACAAGATGAAGAGAAATAAGATAGAATAGTGTGCCTGAGTGTAACCTTAAGCAAGAGAACTCTAACTCAAGACAGTGGAAGACCATGGTACAGAGGCTAAGGCACTACCCAAAACTAGAGAACAATGGTTTGATTTTGGAGTGTCCTTCTCCTAGAAGAGCTGCTTACCATAGCTAAAGAGTCTCTTTTACCCTTACCAAGAGAAAAGTGGCCACTGAACGATTACAGTGCAGAAACCCCTAGGGTGAAAAAGAATTGTTTGGTAATCAGTATTATCAGGTGTATGAAGACAGAGGAGAATATGTAAAGAATAGGCCAAACTATTCGGTGTATGTGTAGGCAAAAGGAAAATGAACTGTAACCACAGAGAAAGATCCAATGTATTACTGTCTGGCCAGTCAAAAGACCCCATAACTCTCTAGCGGTAGTATTTCAACGGGTGGCTGGTGCCCTGGCCAACCTCCTACCTATAACCAGACAAGGCCCATTGGGCCTGTACAACATGCATATACAGCCTGGTGGACATGTTCATGGAGATTACAGATAACTATATGTAACTTTTTTGCCTTATTACTTCTTTGCCATTTGGTTTGCCTTTTATTTATCAAATATTATAACCTAGAAGTTGGTTAGAATGGTAGAGATAATATACAAAAGAACAAGGACAAAAGTAATAACAGCTATAGGGGAGAAACAGAAACCTTTGAAGTTAGTGTTGGATTACACCAGGGGTCAGCATTAAACCTGTTTTATTTGTGCTGATCTTGGATGTGTTAAGTGAAGAGATCAGAAATGAAGAGTTGTGGGAGTTGCTATATGAAGATGATTTCATGATTACTGCTGAAAATGAGGAAGAATCACAGAGAAGGGTGGTTGAGTGGCAAGATACTTTGGAAATGGGTTGCTTGAGGGTAAATAGGGATAAGATTGAAACTATGGTGACCAGTAAGGAAGGTAGGGACAGGAGGGCTCAATGATAAAATGGTTAGAACAATTCAGATACTTGGGATCTACTATAAGTCAGGAGGGAGGGTGTGAGGCTGAAGTTGAGGATAGGATAAAATCAGCCTGGGATAAGTCAAGATCTATAGCTCAGTAATAACACCAGTGTTAAGTATGGAGCGGAAACTGGGACTTTAAAATGTAAAGGGGAAGCAAAATGAGAAGAATAGCAGGGATAGTGAAGATTACTGATGTGATAAGAGTGCTACGACTGAGATGGTGTGGGCATGTGTTGAGGATGGATGGTGGGGAGGGAGTGAAGAGGACATGGGAGGAACCTGATAGGGCGAGAAGATCATGAGGAAAGCAGAAAATAGATGGGAAGGATGATATGGAGAGAAGAGGTTTGGTGGAAGAGGATGCCTTTGATAGAAGGCATTGGGGAGGGCACGTCAGTCAACCAACCCCTTAATGTATGATAACGGTGGAATTGAAGATGAATAAGATAACATTTATGTTCAACTTACTCCATATTAGTTAACGTAAGACATAATGAAGTATGTAAAGGTTTTATTTTGATAAAATTATTGTTTTATTGGCCAATTTAACCATTCAATTATATTCTATATCCTTATATTAACGCAATTTGCAAATAAATTGCTCAAAGTTGTGTTCTTCTGGTGTAGAAAAGTATTTTGAACAAATTCAGGCCTCTGTAGCTTTCACCTAGAAGCATCCGTTCTCGAGTTATAGACAGTTTTTCGCTTGTAGTCAATTTGGGTCTTATTGCCATCTTGGTGGCCATTTTTGGAGAAATCTCCTCATACTAGAAATGTGTACAAGTTGGCGTCAAAACTGATGCAACAAATCTCAGAGGATTTCGTACGAAATTCAATAACTGGTAACTACAATGCATATCTCTAAAACTTAGTTTTTCTTACATTGAAAGCTCTATCAAACAAAATGCACAAATATCAAATCTATGATATTTATAAGAATCACACAGGACAATGTGTAATAGTAATAATTTCAAAGAATAGTAATTACTTCAAACTACAGAAATGAAACAATTCTGAATTTTTCGCTCAACACAGAATGACAAACATTATCTATGCATATTTTAAGCAATGTTGAAACAAATATTTTTGGGCTCAGGCCATGTCGTCCTGATGGAAGGTTCCTTTAGTAGCTTCCTTAGGGTATATATGACTACAGTGGATATTCCCAGAGAATTAAACTAAAGGTTTCCAGAATTCTAACTTCTGGTGCGAGTACCCTTAAGGTTTCCCTTTAGGATATGGTATGATAACAAGGGACGTATTCTTGACATGCTACATAGCTATCTGCACCCCACATAGCGTTTATACTTCGACGGGGAAGTTGGTGGCAAGATATGGGAGGAGCCGTTACAAAGTTCTCCTCCTCCGCTACTGTTATTGGTACTCGGATGACGTCATAAGCGACGCCATCTTGGCTGCCATCTTGGCTGATGTCATCACCGCCCGCAAACTCCATTCCTTTCGTAGTAGCGTCTTTGACCAGGTGTTTTTCCCAGTTGTTTTGCTATTTACTGTCAGGAAAGTTGAGTACCTTATTCTTATATTGTATAAATTAGCTCTGGCTGTAAAGTAACGCTTTTTTATCTTAAAATACTGTGTTTTGTGGCAGAGCAATTGCTTAACCGGAGGCGTCTCTGACGCTGTTGTTCACTTCGCATGCTTTACTTAGTCAGCCAGAACAACTGTCCCGGTTTCTTAAATACTTATCAGTATTAGTTATCTAGTCTTCATCGCTAGGAATTAGTTATAATATGCCGATAGTATTCTTTAATTTCGGCGAGTGTAGGTAGCCGATTTTATGACGCTCGAGATGCTAGCCCAGTCGCCTAGGCATGCTAGCCTAGGCGTTTTAGTTTACTTTCATGCATGATATAATAAGTGTTCCTGGTGTTACTTTATTAAATGAAGATATTAGGCAATTATACATATAAGATTCAGTGATTGCAAATGGGTTTTTCCTCCTTCTAGCGAGTATACAAGGGGGTTTGATGATCTTGGTAGTCGATTCCTCTACCCCTAACCTAAGGGGCTTAGGGGCTTTTGTATATTGTCACACCTCCCCGGTTACCTTTACGCATAAGGTAATCTCTACTCCCTCTGAGGTAGCTTAGGCTACATCCTAGCCCTTCTTTCCTTGAATAGTAATTCAGGTGAGGTTAGGCTGGGATTTTTCTTTCCCTGCCTAGAGCCATAGTACATGAGCTTTGAGTTAGGGTCAGAACCTCAGAGTACCAGTCTTTTGCCCCCAGCTACCCCATTAGGTGAATGAACTCTCCGTTTGGTCTCCGCTGGATGGCTCTGCACTCCCTCCACCCTAGGCCACACCCGGTAGGGTTACGACCCTTCCTCCCCGTGGCCTAGCGACTTGTCCTACGCCTGCCTTCTCTGGGCTGGCAGATACGCTTTCCCTAGCTTAGGTTAGGCAGGCTCAAGGATTCTGTTTCTTTATAGTTTGGGACGAAACGTCATTACCGTTCCCTTACTGTACTAGCCCATCCTAGGCTGGAAAATGTACTCTCCCTATACCTGGGGTGGTGCCGGTACCGAAAAAGAACCCCTTTAGGGTTCTGGGGAAGGCTCACACCAACCCCCACACCCCTTCACAGGACCCTTTCCCCTCCCCCTCTGTCCTTTCGCGATAGCCTAGCCATCACACCCCTGTACACCGTCCTACAACTCACCAAGTACCGGCGGGTTGTGGGGTCGGCCTGGTCTTTTCGTCTACTAGGCCAAGCCGTTTAGCTTCCCTTACATAGTTCAGCTATGGGATAGCATAACGGCAGGTCGATCTGCCGGCGGGAGACCTCCCTGCTATCTTAGAGTGTTCTTCGGTCCTCCCTTGGATCGCCACCCGCAACTCTAGCCGACCGCTGGCTGAGCTGCGGCTGGATGGAAGCCTGATCAGAAAATGTTCTTCCTTCCATTTGAACCCTCCTTCTCGAGAAAGGCGAGGTTAGGGTAGTGAGCTGCCGACCTTCCCTCTCCCTTCTTCTTTGCTTTTCCTCTCTCAATCAAGTGCCGGTCCACTGTCGCACAACTCTGCAGGCAACAGCCGACAGTGTAGCCTAGGTCTCCTCTCAGTCACATGGATTGATGACAGGGTAGTGGTACCTACAGCCGGTTGCCTGCCGGCCGCTGGCGGTCGCCGACATGTCGGCGGTCCGCCAACAATACTTGAGGTCGTCTCCCTTTCTCTACCCTATAGACTGATGGTTGCAATGGGTTACCCTTAACTGGCGGCCCGCCGGCGTCCACCGTGCCTCCAATGCTCCGGCAGGCTGCCGGCTCCACCTATTTCATATTACGACAGTGGACTGTCATCTTTCTCTAACCCTGCCGGCAGTGCGCCAGCAGTGTCTGTTGTATGGCTGTATAAGGTAGCCAGTACATCTCTGGTATAGTACATACCCTAGACAGAAAACTATGGTGTATAGTTATGCAATAGATAATTTTCTAGCATACTCTGTGCATCCATGCGCAGTCCCTTGCCGGGACCTATTTTAATTGGGGATAGTTATTTCCCCTTTTCCCTATGCTGAATGATCATCAGCTCTCTCCCTTTCACCGCTACTAATACCCCGGAGGAAGTACTAGCTACGCTACTCTATCCAGCTTCCCCCATAGGGCTTACCTGAACGGAAGCTCTAGAGTTAGAAAGGGAGTAAGGTCACGGCAATTGGCTGGACGGGATTCACAAGTATTTGTCTTTCCTACTTCATTTCCAGCTTACCTATCCTAAGCTTACACTTGGAAAGGAATGTTATATTTTAATTAAGATTACATTAAGAATAATCTAGTATTATTCTAAGTCTATCATTATAGACTTCCACATACTCCTGTACCACTTTCTTCTTTACAGGACGAGTTCATCCGGTGTGAGAGCGCCTTCTGCAGCGTTAGGCGCCGTGATTTCTACTGCCACCTGGCGTGCCGAACGCACGCCAGCTGCTCCGTCACCCAGGGATCTCTGAGGTACTGGGACCCGCAGGTTTGCACGACTTGCAAGGACCTGCTCAACAAGGCGTTCAAGGCTCCCCAGTCTGCGGAGTCAAGGGAAATTGCTCGAGAGAAACTGCGCAAGTGGGTGCATGGTTTCCAAAAGAATGCCACGGGACCCTATCTTCTCAGCGAGAAGATGAGAGCTATGCTCTTTCCTAGGGCATCTGCGGATTCTGTCATCCCCAAACCCGAGATCCCCTGCGTCCAACTGACGGCCGACCCAGATGTTTCGGACGCACTTCAGGACATCCATCTCAACGACGATGAAAGGATGTCAGAGGTGTGGGATACCACCGGGAGGACCCTCATTGCCGAGGGTCGAGAAGAGGAACCTACAGAGGCTCCTGACTCCAAAGAAGAAGGCGCCGCCGCGCCCTCTGTCGCTTCCATAGTCATCTCGGAACCAGTCCCCTCTACATTGTCCACTCCTATGCCCACAAGAGCGGTCGACTCCATGGACAATTTCCAGGCCATGATGGCGATCCTCAAGGAGAGGTTCAGCAAGAGGGACGAGGATTTCAAGAAAGAAATCCTCCGCTTGACGAAGCAATGTGAGCCTCAGAGGAGGATGAACGTGAAGGACCTTCCCACCTGCTCCGTGACTAACCCATGGAGGCATGCCGAGCACATGCCTATCACTAGCGGCAGGATCTTCGTCAATGACAAGCTAGGTGCCGTCCCCCTAGAAGAGGTGGAATTCTGGCCTAGCTTTGAGGCGTACCCGGACTGCTATATCCGCCTCAAGTCTGAACCTGTTTATAAAGAAGAAACCGAGCCGAAGGAGGTCATTGTGTTTGACCACGCTAAGGCTCAATCACTGCTAGCCAGCTGTTTGAAGGATTAGGGCTACACCAACTCGAAGGTGCCGGCCCTTAGCAAGAAACACCCGTCCTTTCTTGCTCCAAACACCATGGTCTTCCCCTTCGCAGAAAAGTCTTCTAGCTTCACTGAAGGCGGTGGAGGAAGGAAAACCCTGCCCTACATTGGAGGAATGTAGGCCCCTCAAACTCGCCCTACCCCCCGACGACAAAAACTGGAAGGACATCCAGTTAACTTTCTTCATGGGAAAGCTGGGGGCCGACATCGCTGGACGACAGTTCAGTGAGAACCTCCCCAAGCTCTCCGAGTATCTCCTTCGTCGGGAGCAGGACACGAAAGAGAGGCTGGCCGCCTCCCTTTCCCTCCAGGTGATTATGGAGACAATGGCTGGGGAGCAGAGGACCCGAGACGTCTACATGGTCTTAGCCAAGACCCACCTCGCTACTCTGACGAAAGACTTCTATAGCTTCGTCAGGGCACGGAGGGCCTGCAGAGAGTTCGTGTTTGCGTCTGCCGCAGTGGAACACGAACCAAGGAAGCTGATTTCCTCCAATATTTGGGGGAAAGATCTCTTCCCCAATGACTTGGTGAAAGAGATTGTTGACAAGGCCGCCATGGAGAACAGGAACCTTCTCCAAAAGTGGGGCATGTCATCAAAGAGGAAATTCTCTCTGGATGAGGGCCCCCAACCGAAGAAGAAGTCCAAGAAGCCAAGACCACAGCCGCATCAGGCTAAACACCAGCTTCCTGCAACCGCTGCTCCCCGGTTGATGGCTCAGCCCCAACAAACCTTCCAACTGGTATCCCAGCCGGTGGTGACTCAGCGTCCAGCCTACGAGAGGCAGTCGACTACCTTTCGTCCCAGAGGTAGAGGCACTGGCAGAGACTCCTCTAGATGTCCCTCCAGAGGGAGAGGAGGCAAGGGTGCACGCAGCTGAGGAGGTAAACCCTCCGGTAACCAGAAGCAATGAGATGCTTCCAGTGGGAGGAAGACTCCGACTCTTCCTGGATCGTTGGACCTTCGATCACTGGGCTCACAGCATCATCGAGAATGGAATAGGCTGGAGCTGGGAAACACCACCACCAGTTTTCCACCGATTCTTCCAACACTCCACCCCCGTTCTGGATGAATACGTCCAAGAATTCTTGAACAAGAAGGTGATCAATAGGGTAAAGTCCATCAGGTTCCAAGGAAGACTATTCTGTGTTCCCAAGAAGGACTCCGACAAACTCAGAGTCATTCTGGACTTGTCCCCTCTCAACAAGTTCATCGTGAATGACAAGTTCAAAATGCTGACTCTTCAGCACATAAGAGCCCTACTGCCTCAAAAGGCATATACAGTCTCGATAGACATGGCGGACGCCTACTGGCACATTCCAGTGAATTGCCTGACCTCCTCCTACCTAGGATTCAGGCTTTAAAGAAGACAGTACGCCTACAGAGCCATGCCCTTCGGGCTAAACATAGCCCCAAGGATCTTCATGAAGCTTGCAGAGACAATCGTTCAACAACTACGCCTACAAGGCATCCAGGTGATGGCTTACCTAGACGATTGGCTGGTGTGGGCAGCATCAGAAGAATGCCTGCAAGCTTCCACAAAGGTGATCCAATTCTTGGAACATTTGGGCTTCAAGATAAACACCAAAAAGTCTCGACTTTCCCCAGCTCAGAAGTTCCAATGGCTAGGCATACATTGGGACCTCCCTTCACACCGTCTTTCCATTCCACTGAAGAAGAGAAAGGAAATAGCAAGAACTGTCAAGAGACTTCTCAAATCCAAATGGATTTCAAGACGACAACAGAAACAGGTGCACGGCTCCCCTCAGTTTGCTTCAGTGACAGACCCAGTGCTAAGAGCTAAAAGATGCATCGGGAGTCTGGAGAAGATACACATCAAACGCTCGAAGAGATCTCAAGAGACCTCTGCCGACTCGGCTACGATCACTCCTCAAGCCATGGTCGGAGGCAAAGAATCTGAAAAGGTCGGTACCTCTTTAACTACCTCCACCCTCGGTCATCATCAATACGGACGCATTGCTAGAAGGAGGGGGGGGGGTCACTCCCATCAACGTCAAGTTCAAGGAACATGGTCTCCCCTATTCAAGACGTTTCACATCAACATCTTGGAGGCCATGGTAGTCCTTTTCACCCTGAAGAGGCTGTCCCCACGTCCCTCAGTCCACATCCGACTGACCCTGGACAGCGACGGAGGGGTCAGATGTCTCAATCGTCAGGGCTCAAGATCTCCCCAACTCAACCAAGTGTTGTTGCCCATCTTCCACCTGGCGGAGAAGAAAAGATGCTCTATCCAGGACAGCTCCGATAGAGTCAGAATGGTCCCTAGACGCAGACTCATTCTCCTTCATCTCCCAAGAAGTCCCAGAACTGCAGATCAACCTCTTCGCAACGAGCGACAACAAGAAACTTCCTCGCTACGTGGCCCCATACGAGGACCCCCGAGCGGAAGCGGTGGACGCCATGTCCCTGAATTGGAACAGATGGACCAAGATTTACCTGTTCCCTCTACCCAAGCTTCTGCTAAAAGTCCTCATCAAGCTGAGATCCTTCCAAGGAATAGCAGCCCTAGTGGCTCCCAAGTGGCCCCGGAGCAACTGGTTCCCATTGATCCTGGAGTTACAACCCAAGCTAATTCCCCTGACGGACCCAGTTCTAACCCAACAAGTTCAGAAGTCGACTGTCTACGCTTCATCACAGAAAACCTGAGACCTTCATCTCATGATTTTTTCTCCCTAGCCGTCAAGAAGAGGTTTGGGATCTCGAAGGAAAGCTTAGACTTCTTAGAGGAATATAAAGCAAAATCTACCAGAAGGCAATATGAGTCATCTTGGAAGAAATGGGTGGACTTTGTCAAGGCTAGAAATCCTAAGGAAATATCAATGGATTTTTGTTTGTCCTTCTTCATTCACCTTCATGAACAAGGCTTGGCAGCCAACACGATTTCCACTATCAAATCATCCCTGACAAGACCCTTACTATACGCCTTCCAAATAGACCTGTCTAGTGAAATCTTCAACAAGTTGCCGAAGGCATGTGCTAGACTCAGACCCGCACCCCCTCCGAGACCTATCTCCTGGTCTCTTGACAAGGTGCTACATTTTGCCTCAGGTTTGGACAACGAAACTTGCCCTCTGAAAGATTTGACTGAGAATGTGATTTTCTTGTTTGCTCTAGCCTCGGGGGCTAGAGTTAGTGAAATTGTGGCATTATCAAGGGAAGAAGGCCAGATCCAGTTCGCAGAAACAGGCGAACTCACTCTCTTTCCTGACCCAACGTTTCTCGCCAAGAACGAGCTACCCACCAAGAGGTGGGGTCCCTGGAGAATCTGCCCTCTGAAGGAGCCTAAAGGTCTATCTTCGAAGAACTTCGGACTTCGGTGGAGGACTGCTTTTTAAAGGGGAAACGTCGGTTTCTGACTTGTCACTTAAACAACTAAGGGCAAAGATCAACCAACTTCAATCGCAGAGTGGATCATGACAGTACACCCGCAGGTCACGATCCCAGGAAAGTCGCCTCTTCCCTGAATTTCTTCCAGTCGATGGACTTCGAGAGCCTTCACTCATTCACGGGCTGGAAGTCTTCGAGAGTGTTCTTTAAACACTACGCGAAGCAGGTGCAAGAAATCAAACACTTTGTGGTAGCTGCAGGTAGTGTGTTAAAACCTGCTGCTTAGTGCTGCGATGAACAGTGAGTTATATGGGACTCTAACTCTAAGGGTGTCTGTGTTGACCCTAGTGCGCAACATAGTGAAAATAGTGTCACCGAGTGACACTACGGACTGTTCTAAATATACTAAGGTGAAGTCACATAAACTAAACGCTTGTGCCACGTATTTCAAACATGAAGTGTATATAAGACATTCTAGAAAGACATTATAATTCCCATGGAATTAACGTGTGGGATGACAAGTTTTCTTTTTCAGATACCACAGCTATTTCTATTAATGTCCCAAGTCAATGTAACTGATTTTCATTCCATTACAATTTACATTTATTACTTTTATGTATGCTAATTCTCATTTATGCCCAAATAAACGAATTTGCTGTTTTTGGGCGTCTTATTTCGCCCTAACATTGTAATAAAATACTGTTTGAGAGTTTTAATATCCCTCTATTGTGTATAACATAACTGAACAATGAAATTCTACTGTTCCTCCACTTAAACAAACTCATCTAGACTGAGATAATTTGTTCCAACACGTTATACTTACCTTACCTATTACCTTGCTCTGGGACCGGCAGGTACTTCTTGATGCTGGGTGAGTTTCATTTATCATGCAACTTCGAGACTTTCTATAAGTCCAATAGGACTCATCTCCGCTTGGGAGCAGGAAGCAGTAACATAGTACATGCTTAACTGAAGTGACATATACCGGTAATGTCACAGGTCTCTTGGGTCATTAGACCAAAGGAATATTGTCTAGAAGTCGAAGGCACTACTGAATGGAAAAATCCACGATACATCAATTCTCTGGTACACTTCCATCAGGACGACATGGCCTGAGCAAAAAACGGATTTTGAGCGAAGCGAAAAATCTATCTTTGGGTGAGATAGCCATGTCATCCTGATGGACCCGCCCTTATTCTCTATTAGGCCTTTGCAGGCTCCCTCCCGATCTTACTGTATCATGGGGGCTGGCCTTGACGCCAAAAGGAATGGAGTTTGCGGGCGGTGATGACGTCAGCCAAGATGGCGTCGCTTATGACGTCATCCGAGTAGGCTACCAATAACAGTAATGGAGGAGGAGAATTTTGTAACGGCTCCTCCCATATCTTGCCACCAACTTCCCCCTCGAAGCGTAAACGCTATGTGGGGTGCAGATAGCTATGTAGCGTGTCAAGAATACGTCCCCTGTTATTATACGATATCCTTAAGGGAAACCTTAAGGGTACTCGCGCCAGAAGTTAGAATTCTGGAAACCTTTAGTTTAATTCTCGGGGAATATCCACTGTAGTCATATATACCCAAAGGAAGGTACTAAAGGAA
>NC_090752.1:21934888-21962388 GCF_036898095.1 Palaemon carinicauda
CAACTATGGTCTCTGCCAGTAGCTGACGACTGCCGGCAGCCAAGATGGCTGCCGGTGGCTGGCGTCTGCCAGCAGCCATGATGGCTGTGAGTGGGAAGTCCCTTCTGTCCCCAAGGTTCTTCAGGTCTCCCCTGGACTGCTAACCACAGGTTCTGTTTCCGGAATACCGCCGGCCAGGCCGGCACAGATAAGTGCTGACTCAGATGGCAGCACGCCGACTGTACTAGTACTGCCGGACGCTAGCCTGCTGGCAGTGTATTGGCGGCACCTTGCCGGAAATAGTACTGTAGCTGGATGGAAGCCTGAATGGTACATTCTCCCCTTCCATTGGAACCTTCTTTCTGGAGAAAGGCAGTAAAATTAGACTTGTACATCCTTAATTACTGTATACATACACAGTAAGGAGTAGCCTGTACTCCATGCTATCTCTCTCTCTCTAGCTAGCATGCTGGATATGCCGGCAAGACCTAGCTATGCCGGCAACATGCCGGCTGAACTACAGTATATGTTATACAGGTAGCCAGTATATCTACAGTATAGAATATACTGCAGATAGAAAACTACTATATATATTATACTACTATACGATTCAGGGCCTCTGTAACACGGTTTTTTCGCAATAATTTTTTATCTATGAATTTCATAAATATAACGCTTATTCAGAATGCACATTATATCCACACATAAATTTTGACTATATTCTGCCTTACGTAGGTTGAATAAATTTGATAGTTATAATGTAAAAGTGGCGTTTTTTGAAGACGGGCCAACTTACTCAGAGAAAAGGTTTCGAACGCACTCGTTACGTAACTTATGACGGCATTTCTTCCCTCTTTCTCGATCGATGATTGGCTATACGTAACGAAGGCTATACCTCTGCCAAGAATGACACAAAAGTTTAAATAAAAACAAAGCAGTACACCTTTATGAACTCTGAAACCTCTCCACGGATAATTGTCATAATGAACAAACCAACAAAATATGTTAATAAATACAAAAACACTTCGATTATTAGTCTAACTCCCAAAATAAGTTTCCTAAGAAATTACAGTATACTTTATAGGTCACAATCAAATTGACAAGGTGTAGGGAATAGTTGGTAATTTTCAAACACATAGTAGACAAGCTTGATTTGATAACTGCTATATCCTATGTCAAGCAATTCTTATTTATTATCTTTCTATCTACCTATTTACTGTAAGAAAAAAACCGGTACCGTATTTTGGCTTTAAACCTTCACCAATAATTATCGTCAGAATGATGACTTCATGAGGCTCCACCCACTTTGGCCTCGTTATAATTCAGGATAACACTGAAGGCCATCATGGGCATTGTTGGATCAGAAAATTTAAATTCTGGCTATAAAACGGATTTTGAGCGAAGCGAAAAATCTATTTTTGGGTGAGATAGCCATGGCGTCCTGATGGAAGGTTCCTGTTTGGTAGCTTCCTTGGGTATAAGACTACTAAGATATTCCCAGAGAATTTAACCACAGGTTATCACAGAATTCTAACTTCTGGAGCGAGTATCTCAAAGGTTTCCCTTTAAGACATCGTAATACAACAGGGGACACGCATGTCTGAACGTGCCACATAGCTATCTCCACCCCGAACAGAGTTAATGCTTCGGTGTGTAAGGGCTGAGAATAGCTGGGAGCCGTTCCACAGCTAATCTCTCTCGTGGCTACTACTGATACTCGAGACGTAAACAAACGGACGCCATTGCTCTAATGACGTCACGCCCGTCTTTATCCTGACGCCAGTTGCTGCCCATCACCATGATACAATTGTGTAGGGTGGGAACAAACTGGACGAAGTAGTAGGGAGGGTCCATCAGGACGCCATGGCTATCTCACCCAAAAATAGATTTTTCGCTTCGCTCAAAATCCGTTTTTTGGGCTCAAGCCATGGCGTCCTGATGGAAGAGTACCAGAGAATCAATGTATCGTGGTAGATTTTCCCCCAGTGTTAAGTGCCTAGGCATTGACAAAACAGCAAAGTAATCTTAGGTAAAGAACCATAGGAACGAAGTATCCTGCCCCCCATTGGTAGGAAGTTCCCATGGGCTATGCCGACGTCAAAGTGGTATTGAAGGGCTATTCATCCTGACAGAAGAACTTTTAAGAACTTAGAGATGAAGCAGAATGTTTGATATTTGTATAGGAACATTCTGAATTAGGCCAGTGGTGGTTGGGCACTGTGTATAGAGTTCATCTCTTGGTTATCAGAAGTAAGTATTCGTGTAGGAACCTTACTGAGACAGGGTGAATATAATTTAGGATTAGACATCTTAAATTCTTCATGACCATAAGAGAGGAGGAATAAATAAAACTATGACAGTATGTATTTCATAGTAGGTAGGAGCTGAAAGAGACGCATAAGTAATAAAATAGAAATTTTATTTCACAATGCAGAAATTAAATAATTTACAGCAAAAGTAAAGTTCATTTACAGTAATAATAATGTACATAGAAATAAAGGCTTGCTCTTGAATCTGAAAAGGAATTTCAGGATTAGTAGGTACTCGTTCTCGAGGAACGCAAGTCTTTAAACAACACATCATGCTCAAGGCATGCGGCACTTGTGTGACACTATGACATTTCACCTGGGATAAGAACAGTTATAAAAGCACTAAGTGTTTTTAGACATCACTATGAATCGCTCGAGGGTCAACATAGGCACCCGAAGAGTTAGAGTCCCAAGTAACTCACTGTTCTACGCAGAGTTAGGTGCAGGTTTCATAACACTACCTGCGGCTACCACAAAATGTTTGACTTCGTGCACTTGTTTCGCATAATGTTTAAAGAAAACTCGCGAGGACTTCCAGCCCGTAAAGTTTTTAAGGCTTTCAAAGTCCATGCTCTGAAAGAAGTTCAGAGAAGATGCCACTTTTCTAGGATCATGACCAGCGGGTGTACTGTTCGGATCCGCTCTGCGAATGAAGTAGGTGATTTTCGCTCTTAATTGTTTCAGTGACAGGTCGCTGCCCGATGTTTCTCCTTTGAAGAGTTGGCCTCCACCAAAGTTCGAAGTTCTGCGAAGATAGACCTTGAGACTCTCTACTGGACATAGAGAGACATCCTCCTTCAGGGGGCATATTCTCCAAGGGCCCCATCTTTTGGTGGGTAATTCGTTTTTAGCGAGAAACGTCGGATCAGGGGAGAGGGTCACTTCTCCTGAATCGGCAAACAGGATGTGTCCCTCTTCTCTTGATAATGCCACTATTTCGCTGACTCGAGCTCCCGAAGCGAGAGCAAATAAAAATATAACTTTCTGAGTCAGATCCTTGAGGGGGCATGAATCGTTGTCCAAGTTGGAGGCGAAATGGAGTACCTTGTCTAGTGACCAGGAGATCGGTTTCGGAGGGGGTGCTGGGCGTAGGCGAGCACATGCTTTTGGTAATTTGTTAAAGATGTCGTTGGACAGATCAATTTGGAAAGCATATAGAATTGGTCTAGTCAAGGCCGATTTGCAGGTTGAAATCGTATTGGCTGCTAATCCTTGTCCATGAAGGTGAATGAAGAAGGACATACAGAAATCAATGGTGATTTCTTTAGGATTTTTTGCCTTGACAAAGGAGACCCATTTCCTCCAGGATGATTCATATTGCCGTCTCGTGGATTCGGTCTTGTATTCCTCTAGGAAGTCTAGACTTTTCTTCGAGATCCCAAACCTCTTCTTTGCGGCAAGGGAGAGAAAATCATGAGATGAAGGTCCTTGATTTTCGATGATGAAGCGAAGACAGTCGACTTCTGTACTTGTTGAGAGAGAACTGGGCCCGGGAGAGGGATCAGCTTGGGCTGCAGCTCCAGGACCAGGGGATACCAGTTGCTCCGGGGCCACTTGGGAGCCACTAGGGCCGCTGTCCCTTTGAAGGTTCTCAGTTTGGAGAGGACTTTCAACAGAAGGTTGGTGGGAGGGAACAGGTATATCTTGGACCATCTGTTCCAGTCCAGTGACATGGCGTCCACCGCTTCTGCTTTGGGGTCCTCGTACGGGGCTACGTACAGAGGAAGTTGATTGTTGTCGCTCGTTGCAAAGAGATCTATCTGAAGTTCTGGGACTTGGTGAGAGATGAAGGAGAACGATCTTGCGTCTAGAGACCATTCCGACTCTATCGGGTTTGTCCGAGATAGAGCATCCGCTGTCACATTGCGGAATCCTTGTAGGTGAACTGCAGACAGGTGCCACTTCTTCTTCTCCGCCAGACGGAAGATTGGGAGAAGCACCTGATTTATCTGGGGCGATCTTGAGCCTTGGCGATTGAGACAACGAACTACCACCGAGTTGTCTAGGGTTAGACGGATGTGGATCGAGGGCGGCGGGGATAACTTCTTCAGAGTTAGAAGGACCGCCATGGCCTCCAAGATGTTTATGTGGAACGTCTTGAATAGTGGAGACCAGGTCCCTTGAGCCTGTTTCAGGTGGGAGTGACCTCCCCAGCCTTCCAGTGAGGCATCCGTGTGGATGTTGAGTGATGGAGGAGGGTGTTGGAGAGGAATGGACCTTTTCAGGGCCTTTGCTTCCGACCACGGCTTTAGGAGGCGTCGAAGTCTGTTTGGAAGCCGTCTCTTGAGGTCTCTTCGAGCGATGGATGCCGAGCGTCTCCAGACTCCCGCGGCATCCTTTAGCTGTGCACGAAGCACTGGGTTTGTCACTGAGGCGAATTGTAGAGAGCCTAGAACTCGTTCCTGCTGTCGTCTTGAAATGCGTTTGGATTTCAGTAGTCGCTTGACAGACCCTGCTATTTCCTTCCTTTTCTTCTGGGGGATGGAAAGGCGGTGTGACTGAAGATTCCAGTGGATTCCCAACCACTGAAACTTCTGAGCTGGAGAGAGGCGAGATTTCTTCTCGTTGATCTTGAATCCCAGGTGTTCTAGGTACTGGGTAACTTCGTTGCAAGACTTTGCACACTCTTCGGGCGATGGAGCCCAGACTAGCCAGTCGTCGAGGTAGGCCATCACCTGGACGTTTCTTAGGCGGAGCTGTTGTACTATGGCATCCGCCAGTTTTGTGAAGATCCGAGGGGCCACATTGAGGCCGAATGGCATGGCCCGGAAGGCGTAGCTTTTCCTTTGGAGTCGAAATCCTAGGTAGGAGGAAGCGTGATGGTTCATTGGAATGTGCCAATAGGCATCCGCCAGGTCTATAGAGACCGTGTAGGAACCTTGAGGCAGAAGGGTCCTTATTTGTTGAAGCGTCAGCATCTTGAATTTGTTGTTCTCTATGAACTTGTTGAGGGGGGATAAGTCCAGAATGACTCTGAGTTTGTCTGAGTCCTTCTTGGGAACGCAAAACAGTCTCCCTTGGAACCTGGTGGACTTTACCTTCCTTATCACCTTCTTGTCCAAGAGGTCTAGAACATATTCTTCCAGAAGGGGGGTCGATTGCTGGAAGAACCGCTGGAAGATTGGGGGTGGTTGCGTCCAACTCCAGCCTAGACCGTTCTTGATGATGCTGTGTGCCCAGGGATCGAAGGTCCAACGATCCTGGAATTGGCGGAGTCTTCCTCCCACCGGAAGCACTTCATTGCTTCTGGTGTCCCGAGGACTTGTTGCCTCGGCCGCTAGCTCCCTTTCCTCCTCTACCTCTGGAGGGACGACGAGATGCGTCTCTGCTTGCACCCCTGAACGAGCCTCTACCTTTGGCATGAAAGGTAGTGGATGGTTGCTCAAAGGCAGGGGTGAAGACCGGTGACTGTGACAACACCGGTTGGGGGACCAATTGAAAGGTCTGTTGTGGTTGGGCAACCACTTGGGAGGTAGCGGGTCCCGGAAACTGACGTCGTTGCTGACGTTGCTGGGGTTTTGGTTTTTGAGGTTTTCTCTTAGGCTGAGGTCCTTCGTCCTGAGAGGGTTTCCTTTTTCTGGACATGCCCCACTTGTGGAGAAGGTTCCTATTCTCCGTGGCGGCTCTGTCAGTTATTTCCTTGACCAGGTCAGAAGGAAACAGGTGCTTTCCCCAGATGTTGGAGGAAATCAGCCTCCGGGGTTCGTGTTTCACGGTGGAACCGACAAACACGAATTCACGACAGGCTCTGCGAGCCTTTATGAAGTGGTACAAGTCCTTCATTACTGTCAGTAAGTGGGATTTGGCTAGTACCATGTAGTGATCTGGTACTCTTGTGTCACAGGCCATCACATCCAGTTGGACTTGATGAGAAAGAGATGCCGCAAGCCTCTCCTTCGTGTCTTGTTCCCGGCGAAGGAGGTGATCGTTGAGCTTAGGGAGGTCTTCATTAAACTGACGTCCGGCGACGTCAGGATCGAGCCTTCCCACGACGAAAGTATGCTGAACATCTTTCCAGTGTCGAGCGTCAGGGGGGGTCACGATGGAGAAGGGTCTGCACTCCTCCAGTGCAGGGCAGGGTTTCCCTTCTTCCGCCGCTTTAAGGCATGCAGCTAAGGCCTTTTCCAAGAAAGGAAGAACCGCATTGTCAGGTGCAACGTACGTAGGATGCTTCTTGCTCAAAGCCGGAAGCTTAGAGCAGGTAAAGCCCCTACTCTTAAATGCGGAGGCTAGCATAGCCTGGGCCTTTGCGAGATCGAACACTATCTCTTCTTTAGGTTCGGTCTCTTCCTTCGAGGCAGGTTCGGAACGAAGCCGGACGTAACAGTCCGGGTAGGCCTCGAAGCTTGGGAAGAACTCCACATCTTCCAACGGGACCGTGCCGATCTTGTCACTAACAAAGATTCTGCCGGTCGCAATAACCATATGCTCTGCATACCTCCACGGGTTGGCATGAGAGCAAGCTGGGAGATCCTTGACCGAAATCTTCTTCGGTTCTCTGGATCCAATCATCGACCTGATGGACTCCTGGTTCTCCTTCAGCCTGTCGTCCATGACGGCTCTAATCAGCTGGATCAGTTCTTGGGTAGAAGAGGAAGGATCCGGAGTTGAGGAGGTAGACGGAACAGACATTTCCGTCGGTGTAGGAGTAGGAGGAGGGATGGACGAGGGAGCAGCTCCAAGCTCCGACTCGGTGTACTCCACCTTGTCTTCGTCCTCTTCGGCTCCTTGAGCCATAAGCGTCTTCTCCGTGTCTTCCGAGACGTCTGAGATCTGTTCATCATCCTCGGAATCTAAGCGACACTCGTGCATGGACTGAGCCATGACCACATCAGGTTCCACCGTAATTTGGACAGTGGGGATCGTATCTTTTGGTACCACTGAGTCAGAGGAGGCCTTAGCGAACAACAGGGACCTCAGTTCTTCGGTGGCCAGGTACGGTCCAGTAGCATTTTTCTGAAAGCCACGCACCCACTTGCGCAGCTTTTCACGAGAAATGTCTCTAACCTCCGCTGAGGGAGGGTTATGGAAGGCCTCAACTAGGTGGGCCTGGCAGACCGTACAATCCAGTGGATTCCAAAACTTCAAGTCCCCTTTCTTGTCTGCACAAGGGGCGTGAGTCCTGCAAGCCGTATGCCCGTAAAACTGCGGGCGTTTCACAGCGCAGAAGGCGAAGTCACACTTCATCTGCTCCTCCTGTGGAAGAAAGAGAAAATGAGTATGGGGGAGTCATAAGAATGGCTCTTAAACTAAGTTAATATTAATCATTAATTTTAACTTAAAGAAGGTGTGATGCATAGAGAATGAAAACAGTAAAGGAGAACACGCTCCATGCATCTCGCCCGGCTGGTTACCATAAGCTTGGTCCTGGGATAATCCAAATGACCGAGATCATTGGACATAGTTTCCTAGGATTCCCATTATTTTGGAACTCCATGGAAAACCCAGGACAAGATTGGGATCGAATTCATTCGGTTCCCAGTTAAGAGCCAGAAGGCCTTATTAAAGGTAACTGCTTCTGGCAACCAGCCGTGCTAAGATGCACATAGCATGCTGGAATAGAAGAATGCAAAGAGACAGCATGATCACTAATAGAGCAGTGCTAGGTACTGATCCTAAAAGCAAAAGCAGCTTATCTATTTGCCATGTAGGGCTATCCTAGTCTTATGATAGCTACAGTGAGGGGGTGCAAGTATTCTTGACGCCTCCGAGGCATCCGGCAAGCCGCCGGCATGCCGGAGCTCGCTCCAGCATAGATTCTGGCATTAGAACAGACAATTTTCAAAAGTCAGTTAGATACCAGGATGGCGGCCGCCGGAACAACGGCGGCACGCCGGCAGGAAGCGGCGGCTCCGGCAGTCGGAGGATGCCAGGTTGGTGACTGGGATAAGGATGGTACAGGTAGTATCGGGTTGCCGGCAGTATATGCCGGCACTCCGGTGATCGACCGGCAGGCGGACGATTAGATAGGAGTAGGAGAGCCGCCGGTAGTAGCCGGCGGCAGCCGGCAGTCCCTCGGTACACGGGGGGCTGGCGGCAAGGGTAGGGAAGTCACCAAGAAGGAGGCAGGTATTGCCGGCAGTAGAGGCGGCAAGAGACCGGCACCCGGATAGATAGAGAGACAGGGGGAGGGGGGAAGGGATGCAGGAAGTACCGTCAGGGTTCCAGACATCCCTCCCCCTCCCTGAGAGGGTGTACCCATGATAGAGGCAGGCTCTAACATCCATAAGCAGGGGTCACTAGGGACCGGGAGCTAGGTAGCCCAAGGGAGGGCTAGGGAACACCCAAGAGGGGAGGGGGGGAGACTCCCATATGCAGAGCTATACTAGTAACTAACCTTATAGGACACTATGAAGGTATATGTACCAGAGCGGACTGCACAGGGAAGCTCGGGTAGCCCTACTCATCCACCCTAAGGAGGAGTTGTAGGACAGGGGACAGATGAGTATAAACTAACCTAAGCATAGGCTAGGCTATACAAGAGATAGGTGGGGAGGGAGAAGAGAGAAGTCTTCCCAGGAAGGGTTTCTGTACCAGAGCGGCCACTAAGGGAAGGGAGGACACTCCCTAACCTAAGATCAGGCTGATCGGCTAAAACGGTGCAAGAGTACAGTTTCAGCATGGAACAGAGAAACCTTCCTAACCCGACCTAGAACAGGGCTAAAAGTCCTGGACTAGGCAAGGAAGAAGACATATCGCTATCGCAGGAAAGTCATAGACTATCCTAGCCATAGAGGTAGGCTAGCCTAACCTCACTCTCAGACGCAGCCCTAAAGGGGGTTCATTCCTTTAGGGAGGACAGAGAGGCGATATATACTCTATTAGACAATTAATCCCTTTACTCAGAAAAGGGATCAAGGCTAAATAGAGGGAATGCCGAGGCAGGGGATGAAGGAAGCATATAGGGGTCCTAATATTAGGTTAGGCTAGAAAGAATCACTGACTAGCCTATCCCCTATATGGTCCCTGAAGGCGAAAACATTTGCATCACTGTCAAAAGTATTGTAAAATAATAATGCCACTATCTTCATAACTTAGTCTAGGATCACTAATAAATCATGCATGAACACTTGTATGTAGGCTCCTGGCCTGGGGGCTATAGTAGCCGACTGGTATGAGGTCAATCGATGACCGATAAAAAGCGTCTAAACACGATATAAAAGTTCCTAGCTATGAAGACTAAATAAACTAATGTATTCGATTAGTATATAAAGCCGGAAGCGTTGTTGTGGCTAACTAAATAAGACATGCATAACAACAACGACGCCATAAAATGGCGGGTCCGGTAGAGGCACAGCTCTGCCACAAAACATCAATTATTTCGCAAAATAATATTTACTTTACGGCCAGAGCTTAATTAAACAATACTGGAACCTTGTACTCAACTTTCCAGAAGAAGGCGAGGCTGAAGGTAACGACATAGCGAAGATGCAAAGCGATAAAGATAACACAAGGGAAAATCCGTCTAAGTAGGGCAGCTACTAAACAAAGGATGAAGACGGGCGTGACGTCATTAGAGCAATGGCGTCCGTTTGTTTACGTCTCGAGTATCAGTAGTAGCCACGAGAGAGATTAGCTGTGGAACGGCTCCCAGCTATTCTCAGCCCTTACACACCGAAGCATTAACTCTGTTCGGGGTGGAGATAGCTATGTGGCACGTTCAGACATGCGTGTCCCCTGTTGTATTACGATGTCTTAAAGGGAAACCTTTGAGATACTCGCTCCAGAAGTTAGAATTCTGTGATAACCTGTGGTTAAATTCTCTGGGAATATCTTAGTAGTCTTATACCCAAGGAAGCTACCAAACAGGAACCTTCCATCAGGACGCCATGGCTTGAGCCCAAAAAAACTAATTTTTCGAGTAGTTGTAAGAAGTGCTAAATGATCCTCAAGGATCCCAGCAGTTGGCCTAAACGTTTAATTTATGTCTACTAATGTTGCGGCACTACTGCTACAATAGTATTACTAAGCTAGCACAGATACCCCACCCACATTTATGTATCGTTCCGCCATTCATAAAGTCTTTGTCATGTTTTTTCACTGTGCAATAAGCCATGGCCTCCTCAGAAATTAAGTTTAACATTAGATGATAAGTTATTTCATTAAGCTGACAAATTATGGCAACTGGGTATGTTATTGCCGATGTTGAAGCTAAAGATAAAGTATGGTATCATTCCTTCATTGCATTATCATCTTTACTACTATTTGTATTGCTACATGTAGTAATTATTTTAATTGATACATGAATTATGTTAACTTTACTTCTATAAATTCCCATTACATGTACAAATAAAACTCCTAAATCTATTCATGGTTTATTTACAAAATGCAGTCATGTCCAAAACAGCCAACACGGTCGTACGGCCTAAGAAGAAGAAAAAAAATTATATCGGATGATCCGTTGGTCTGATAGAGATTTTGGCACAGAAATCTTATTTCAACAAAAATAGTTATATAAAGACTGTTTGCATACAATATCTCTCTTTCTCTCTCTTTTGGTGGCATAGTGAATAGTTAATGGAAATGTTCAAAAGCCTGAATGACATTACACTTATTATTATAATCATGTTACGCTAAATTGATTTAAATGGATTTAAACTAGAAACTGAATAATTACCTATTCAGGCTATAGTAAATATGGCCACGGGCTTTCTCTTGACTGTATAAAGTTGCAAGTCGTAAGACAAATGCAGTTTTGCAACCACGGGGGCAATTCCAAATCCTGTTAGCCATTCTTGACTGTTATGGGTTTCAGAGCCGATGAAAGAAGGTGAATGGGTGTCTGGTGGATGGGCGGGGCAAAATTTTGTCAAAAGGTGTTTACATTGCTTACGTATTGAATGTTTTTGACTCTTGGCTCGTTATCACTGGCCATGGCGTCGGCTAGATCATTTTTACTCTATAAAAATTAAAACCATCGGGTTTAGGTTATTGATAATGCTGACAAAATTTGTGTGTGGTTGTAAAATATACATATGTCAACTTTCAGCTACATCCGATGTTTTGATAAAGAGCAAAGTCCAAAAAACCGTGTTACAGAGGCCCTGAATCTCATAGTAGTAGTCATTTCCAATATAATATGGGTATCCCTACACAGGTATTTGCTGAACCCAATGCCATATTGAATTAACATAATTTCTTCAATATTCTGATTAGAAATCAGTATTTGGATTTCCCTACAATATTAAATATCTTCCAGGCCGGGGTGATACACTCCTAACCCTTAAAGGGTAGAGCCTTTATCCTTGAGTCTCCCTGACAGGAAACTCTATAATTTAATATTGTAATGAAGGTTATGGCAAATAGGTTGAGTGGGATACACAAATATGTCTTTATTTTCCCTAGCCCAGACGGCGTCATGCCAGCTGGACCATGATGTCAAATGCTGCTACAAAGGCAGCATACTGGCTGAACTACAATATATAATTGTACAGTAGCCAGTAATTTATGTGGTGGCGGCAGGTAGAGTTTTAAAACCTGTCGTCTAATTCTGCGATGAACAGCTAATTGACTGGGACTGCCAATTAAAGGGAGAAGGGGTCACCACTTTTAGGGTGACCTCCTTTAAATGAGTGTTACCATGGTGACACTAATTCTGTTCAAAATCCCAGGTGTGGAATTATACAGATAACACTAGTGCCGTGTGTACGTAGTACACATTGTTGATAGGATGTAACCGGTACAGAGATCATGAAAAGAAATTTTACTGTAAAAATTTTTTTTCTTTAATCTGAGAGTGGCACTCATCATTTCTTTCCCTTTCAAGAAAGAAATATAGTCTCTGTAGTCGTTACGTGTATGATTCCATTGTCATACTACATTTGTTTTAATGGTTAACTCATTTAGTAATTTATTAGGAATAAATGTCTATTAGAATGTAGTGCCTCCGAATTCGCCCGACAATTGCATGTATAAATGCCAGAGTTCTTTGACTTACTAAAGTAAGTATTCTTCATATAGCTGTATGCTCACAAATAATAGATATAAGAGACACTGATATTGATTCGGCAATATATACAAACTATGAGACTGTTTGGATATTCAGTGTATACTTATGCTTGTTCATACAATATATGTTAACCTTGAGACCCCTTTTCTACTGTCTAGAAGGACTTCCCTGTAGGAGACAGGAAGCACTAACATTGTTTATGATTAGTGATGATGACGGATAATGGTGACGTCATTTGTCTCAATTGGTCCTCATGACCATAGAAATGTTGTTCCAAGGTTAAGGCACTGATGAAAACCCACAGATACACTAATACTCTGGCATGCTTCCATCAGGACGACATGGCTTGAGCCCAAAAAACGGATTTTGAGCGAAGCGAAAAATTTATTTTTGGGTGAGATGGCCATGTCGTCCTGATGGACCCACCCATCTCTTCTAAAAAGAAAAGATCTTCACAGTATCCCTCCCGATGTACTGTATCTGTAGTACCATGCTCAATGCTACAAGGAATGTCTGCCATCTTGGAGATGGCGCTGTTGTCATACTCAACAGTAGTACGAGAACGGGGGTAACTTTGATACGGCTCCCCTTCTATTCTGCCACACCTCCTCGAAGCGTAAACACTATTAGGGGTGCAGATTGCTATGTGGCATGTCAAGAATACGTCCTCTGATATTCTGCGATATCCTTGAGAAAAAATTTAAGGATATTCACGCCAGGAGTTAGAATTCTGGATACCTAAAGGTAAAATTCTCTGGGAATATAACTGTAGTACATAAATCCCTTAGGATGCTACTTTAAGGAACTTCCATCAGGACGACATGGCCATCTCACCCAAAAATAGATTTTTCGCTTTGCTCAAAATCCGTTATATATATATATATATATATATATATATATATATATATATATATATATATATATATATATGTATATATATATATATATATATATATATATATATATATATATATATATATATATAATCCTTCATTGCAGATCAAAGAGTTCTTCAGAAAAGTCTTTCCACATGCATCTGTTTATGGTCTTTATATGTCATCCTATGCCTAAATGTCTTCTTACATCGTCAATCCATCGTCAACTCCTCCTTCCCCTGATTCATTTACAATCTCTAGGGACTCATCTGTTATTCTTCTCGTCCATCTATCATCTCTCATTCTCACTATATGCCCTGCCCATGTCCATTTCTTTATCCTACATGTTAGAATATCCTCAACTTCTGTTTGCTCTCGTATCCATGTTGCCCTTTCTTCTGTCTTAGTGTTCTTCCCATCAATATTCTTTCCACAGGCCTTTGAGTTATAACTAGCTTATGTTCTATGGGCTTGTAAGGCTCCAAGTTTCTGATGCATAAGTTGATACTAGTAGGACCATCTGATTAAAATGCTTCTCTTTTTAAAGAAAGTGGCATAATATTTTCCATAATCTCGTTTTGTTTACCAAAAGCTCTCGATCCCATGCTTATACTTCTTTTAATTTCGAGTTTATGTCCGGGGGAAACACTGTCTGTCTGTCCTATATATTCAATTACAATCATTAGAGATTCATCCATAACCCTTATTTGCTGTCTCTTCATTTTCATTGAATATTACTTTTTTACTCATATTCATTTTCAGTCCTGCATTTCTGCTTTCTCAATTCAAATTCATTATCCTTTACAATTCTTCCTATGATTCACTAAATAGAAATGTCATCTGCAAATCTTAAATTGTTAAGGTATTCCTACATTCTCCCAATCTAAATTCTCAAAACGTCTTCTAAGCATGTTTTGAATAATTTATATACATATATGTTTATAAATATATATATATATATATATATATATATATATATATATATATATATATATATATATATACAGAGAGAGAGAGAGAGAGAGAGAGAGAGAGAGAGAGAGAGAGAGAGAGAGAGAGAGAGAGAGAGAGCTGGATGCCTGGTGACGTACTATATGATAAAATGTTTTTAAATCCGAGAATAAATGTGTACTTTTTTACTCAATCATTCCTCACAAAAGAAAATGCTGTTTGGCAGGATAACAAAGATAATGTAATAAACCATCGGGAAATTTCAATGCATGTTTTAGGATTTTCCTGCTTAGCTTTAGTTATCTATGATTCGAATGCAAAATTATGTTCTGGAGCTACTGATTATGGCCTAAAGATTGAGGTTTAGGTACACAAGGTTACTGAAACTGGGATTTCCCATACTGACTCACAATAGGAAATGAGTTTCAGGAATGCTCAGTCAAATAGTCACCACTCTAATCGTTTGTGTGATATTTTTTACACAAGTCCAGATTAATCCCTCAATGGAATATAGTGTACATTAAGCAATTTTGTCATTAAGACATCCTTTATATCATGAAAGGTTTTCTGTGAAAAGTTATAGAATTAAAAGAGTAAATTATAAGCAAAAATTTTGCAAGTTTTCGGAAAGCACTTGGTTGTAACACAGCGAGCTTGCTTGTGAAAGGTAGACAACACAGAGGTAGACGGAGCAATCAATACTTGGACCGTTGGACGTCAACCTGGCATCCCTGTCCACGTCTCTCTCTCTCTCTCTCTCTCTCTCTCTCTCTCTCTCTCTCTCTCTCTCTCTCTCTCTCTCTTACCTTCGTAAAACCACTTCCTAATCTTTTCATGGCTCTAAAGGAACACCTTTCTGTTTAGGATGAAAGATTTCGGTTTATTTTCATGAAAAAATAAAGTGTGATTCTTACGCTACCTAAAAAAGCGAAAGGTTTCATTTACTTCCCCGTTGTAGAAGACAGGAGACTTATTAAAGATCCCTCTGAATTAAAGATATATACAAAAGGAACTTATCCAAGTATCCTTAAAACATATTTATTGTCTAATAAACAAAATTTTAATCAGATTGGGAGACCATGGAATGCCAATTTTCTACGAGTCTTGGTTATCCACTGGTTATTCAATTATGCTGTAATAGACTTAGCCTACCTTTCCAATTAGCTGTTATCATATAAACATGAATTCTTGTGGAATTAATTGTGAATTCATTCTTGTTTCAAAACCTATCACATCATTTGTTTTTATTAAGTCTTCTTAACAGCATTATATAGGCAAAAATTACTTATATATATATATATATATATATATATATATATATATACATATATATATATATATATATATATATATATATATATATATATATATATACCGGTATATATATATATATATATATATATATATATATATATATATATATATATATATATATACCGGTATATATATATATATATATATATATATATATATATATATATATATATATATATATATATACATATACATATACATATATATATGTATATATATACACATATACATATATATATATAATTATATATATATATATATATATATATATATATATATATATATATATTTCATGGCTGGTAAGTTACATAACCTCCTTAGTTCCAAACTCACCTGCTTGTATTTACATAAATCTGTTACACTTGAATAATACTTGAGCTCTGAGAAAATTATATAACTCCTAGACAGCAATATGTAAAAACACTGAATATCTAAAGGTCACTTTCATGCACTCGAAACACACTGGGTAATTATTATTAAAATTATTCAAAACAACCTCTTACTTCGATTCTTAATCAGGGATTACGAAAGAGCTCTGTAAGAAATACTGGTGATCGAAATAATACACGCTTCACGAATATAATTATATTTGATAAAAATTTACAACATCAGTACCAAAAATTATTACCAAAATGAATCACTCAAAATATTAAATTTGAACAAAACCTTAGACTAAGACAAGAAAATATCACACTCAGAAAATTATGTATTCACTTGATTCAGAAAAATTGAATCTGAACAAATCCTTAGACTAAGACAAGAGAATATTACACTCTAGAAATTATCTAATCGCTTGTTTCACTGTAAATTAGATTTTACACAAATATTTAATCTCGATAATTAATGAAAATAGGTAACGCTTTAACAATAATGATTAACTTCTTATTGAAATTTACATAAAAGTAACTGATAAACTTATGTGTTTTTAGCTCACTCGTAGTTTCCGACCAGATAGCAATACAAATACACTTCACGTTTTCACCTAAATCTCATAGGGCCAATTTGAAAAATTTATATAATACCAGCACATACAATAACATAATAAATTTGAAACCACCTTCAAAGTTTCATTAACATTTGATTACACTACACACGTGTGGGAAATAATTCCGGGAAAGGCCTCCCCGTTTCTGATTTCCGGACCCGAGCCTGAAGGATAGAGCGCCAACACTCTCACACTTGACAAACTAGAGAACCGCAACGAAGACGGTTTGCTTTCCCTACACACGTTTAAGTCCAAAGATTATTCTATACCAGGACTGTCGGCACCGATATCACCTTGATGTTCAGACGCTACTCTAGGGCGCAGAATAGTAAATCCCAATCAAGTGTGGTTGTCCCTTAATCAGTTACGTTAACGAGAGTTTCACAAAGAGTTATGGGGAGCAGTACTGTAAAAGTCAAAACCTCCTAAGGACCACCGGGAGGTAATACCGTAGAACATACATATATATATATATATATATATATATATATATATATATATATATATATATATATATATATATATGTATGTATGTATTATTCTTTGTGTTTTCTTGTTATTGTTGAATTATCTCGTTATCTATAATCAGTTCATTCACTAAATTCATAATTTCATCACCATCCTCGAACACGAAAGCAGTCGAGACAAGAGGTGAACGCGTATGGCTGTCTACAACGTTGTCTAGACGGGAGTAACCTCGTTGTTGTGAAGGGAAGGTAACCACCTGAAGTTATATCTAAATTAATATTTATCATAATTTTGAATACTATTCTCTTTTTAAACAGATGCGAAACCTGTTTTTGTTTTTCTTGTTTTTCTTTTTTTATTGTATTTTACATTTATAATTATGGTTTCCTAATACATCTAAATTCCAGTTTAAAAAGTTTGTAAAATGATTATTTGGCAACCTTCCAAGTTAGCCAATTTGTCTGAGCTCCGATAGTTTCTTTGCAGTCTAAAATAGGAGATATTGCTACAAGGCCAGGCATTTATCATTGTAGTGTTTTCAGATTAATTTTGCTTAGCTACTATGGCTTCTGGTACTTCTGTGGACAAAAACTCAAGTCGAAAAAGAAAGCTTGAAGATGAACATAGAAAATTTCAAGAAATATGGACAGATAAATATTTCTTTGTGGAAAACAGTGAAAAAAAAAATCATTTGCTTGATATGCCAGAATAGTGTGGCCGTTTGTAAGGAATACAATTTGCAAAGGCATTATCTGACAAAGCACAAGCCTTATGAAAATTTTTTTGGTGAACTAAGAAAGCAGAAAATTAAATCACTAATGCAAGGTTTTCATGTGCAGAAAAATATGTTTATTCAGAAAAATAAAGAGGCACAGGACGTAACAGAAGTGAGTTGTGAAATTGCAATCCTGATTGCTAAACATTCCAAGGCATTTTCAGAGGGGGATTTCATTAAAAAGTGTATTCTACTTGCTGCTCAAAAACTTTCTCCAGATGTTTTGAAAAAGTTTGAGAATATCAGTTTGAATCGTATGACAGTGCAACGTCGTATTGTTCATTTGTCGGGTGATATAGTAGACCAGTTGAAGGAGAAAAGTAAACAATTTGTGTACTTCTCCCTAGCCACTGATGAATCTACTGATATTACATCTACGGCTCAGCTACTTGTATTTGTATGTGGTGTGACAGAGGACTTTTCTATTCATGAGGAACTCGTAGGGCTCAGTTCATTGAAGGGGCAGACAACTGGTAGTGATTTACTTAATGGACTTTTAGAACAAATTTCAGTAATTGAGTTAGATTTGGACAAGTTAGTAGGAATATCAACTGATGGGGCTCCTGCAATGATAGGCAAGCAGAATAGATTGGTGCAGCTATTGATTAAACACCTTGGAGAGCAAAAATATGAACTGAAACAATTTCATTGCATAATACATCAACAAAATTTGTGTGGAAAAGAACTGGACTTTGATCATGTAATGAAAGTTGTAGTTTCTACAGTCAATTTTATCAAGTCACGCTCAGCTTTGCATTACCGGCAATTCAAGCAATTTCTTGATGAAATTGAAGCAGAATACGGCGATTTAGTGTTTTTCACTCAAGTAAGGTGGTTAAGCAGGGGATATACGCTGAAAAGATTTATCAGTCTTCTGGATGAAATTGAGATATTTCTTAATGAAAAGAATAAGATGGTACCAGAACTTACAAATGCTGACTGGCTTTGTGATTTGTCATTTCTTGCAGATCTCACAAGTCATTTAAATAACTTGAATCATAAACTTCAGGGGAATAACCAACTTATTTCTCAGCTAGCCAATTATGTGACAGCTTTCGAACAAAAACTAAAATTGTTTCAGTTACAGATAGTTAAAGGAGAGTTAGGACACTTCCCAAATTACAAACTTATGTGTGAGAAACACAAAGTATGCAATAGACATGAATATTATGCAGCAAAATTAGGAAAACTTTTGGAGGCCTTTGAGAGCCGATTTGAGGACCTAAAGAAAGAAGTCAATGATTTGAAGTTGTTTGGCAACCCCTTTCTGTATCTCCTGATGAAGTAGAATTCGAAGCACAACTCGAACTGATTGATCTTCAGAATAATGACAGCCTTCGTACCAAGTATAATGAAGGGGATTTGCTCAACTTTCATAATTGCTTGGCCAAAGATCAGTTTCCTTATTTGAGAAACAAAGCTGCTATTTATGCAAGCTTATTTGGCTCTACCTACATATGTGAACAAACATTTAGTCTGCTCAGCCAGACCAAGTCAAATATTCGTAGCAGGCTAAGTGATCAAAATTTGCACTCTGTTTTAAGACTGGCAACCACAAATTTCCATCCTAACATAAAAAAACTTGTACATGAATCTCAGTGTCAAAAATCTCATTAAAACAAAACAGGTGAGCAACTGTGTTTTTTTTATCTTTAAACATTCTACAAACTATTTATCATTTCATGTAAAATCTAGTCTAGTGGCCCTCGACTAGATATATGTTTGATGATGTGGCCCGAGTAGCTCAAAAGGTTGTGCACCCCTGCCGTAGAACATTACACTGAAGGATTGACACCGATAGCTTTAGATTGACATAAATATAGACTTACCCTTAAGTCATATCTCACCTCATGTGATAACTCATTTAGTCATTTCAAAATGTAAAGGTCAAGTTAAAAACAGTTAATAATTTTAACCTAAAAATGGCGTTTATTTCCATAAAGTACAACAGGAATTTTCACCTAACTGACACAGGAAAAAACAGCAAAACTACCTAATTGAAATTTGAATGAAGACCGCATGGCATATGAAAAATGAAAAATGCCAAGAAAATGGTCAAATCAATTAAATCATAAATCAATAATCAAATAACTAATCAACCAATGAAAGTAAAAATGGTGACTGAAATAATACCAAAAGTTCTACTCACTACTTTGAACACATTCCTCTCGGGCAAAAATTTCAAACTTGATAGAGGGGAACGGGAACACAACTTATGTTAATGGACACGCCACAAATGATTAAACCAGACAGTTTGAACATGACTTCCTAGCTAAATGTGCACATCGTCAAATAAAGGCTATATAAAAGGGGGGGGGACAGTTAGTTCCTTGGCCAAGGTTGAGCACCGCTAATTTGTACTCACGCTCTTGAGGGTTGCTTGTAGACGTTGAAGCATCTTGTAAACTGTTAACAACACGGTGCATCTTCAGTTCTGCACAGTCGTGTTTTATCTTTGTATGCCTATCTGTTAGATAATGGTTCAAAGTAAGGCATACTGTTGGTCAGTAACTGGTTGACCAACAGGTAGTGGAACCGACGTCTATGTTAACGACGTCACAAATGAAGAGGCTATGCTTACGTCCTCCTTCAACGCTTCCTGGTTTTTAAGTGGGCCGCTCACACGCTTCTTCCTCCCGTCGTTGAGCTGGTTCGAACAGGTAGAGTTCTTTTTCAAATTTTCATGAGTACATGGTTCGGTGAAGGGTGCTTTTTATAAATACAAGGATCATTCTTGAAACTCCAGGGGAAAGTAATTATAAAGAAATCCTATTGTCTGGCTTATGAAAATTAATATACATACAAAAAAATTAAGTGGCGTTTAGTGATGTTCAATAACACAGAAAACAATTCTAGCTAAACAGACTTATAAATAGATACTGAGATGTAAATAGCAATAAGCTAAGATCAATGAGTTATGTAAATTAAAGAGTTACTTAAATTCAAACCAATTGTGGTTAAACATCCAAAGCTTCAAGAGCATTTGGAACAGAACGCAACCAAGTGCTATTTTCTTAAAAATTGTCGACGGTCGGTTGCATCGTCAAGCAATGTAGTGTGAGCTCACGAAATGAGAGAAAATCATCTACAGAGGAATGAGGTGATGAAAGGTAAAGCATTACAGGGGAATGATGGACATGTTAGCAGCAATGAATATTTAAGGGTATAATAATGAAGGTTACAAAAGAAACAAAAGAAAAAAGGGATGTGTAAAACTCAGAAAATAACAAACAAAAAATAAAAAATGGAATAACGCGGTTGACTAAAATAGAGCGTGGAAAGAATTTCCACACCCTGCCAACTAAGAGTGAGAGAAAAGGGGGGGTCCACTAACAAGAGGTGGAGGGTACGGAAGGAAGGGGGCATTCCCCATCCCTTTCAAATTTACAGCACTTTCTGGAATAAGGCGCGGGCTTTATCTGCCGCCGCCCTACGAGGTTGCCCTCGAGAGGACACAGGATCAGGTTTGGGAAGAGGGGCGACATCATCTGAAGAATTGTCATTTAGAAGGTCCTCTGAGGGAGGATCTGGTAACTGGGGTGTCGTGAGCGAATCAGGACCACCTTGCTCCAGTTCAGTGATATAGGGACCTGCGACATTTATCTCCAATGGGATAAGATGGTTAATGGGACGCACATATATTCCATGAGGGGTGCACACATTCACAGATCTAATATGACCATCTTGACCGGGGTAGGTTTCAAGAATACGGGCCATGGGATAATCTTCCCGATTTACTTCATCCAAAATTAACAAGCATAAATCTCCAATTTTAGGAGGCACAGGGTGGATACGATTATTTTCTATGTGACGTTCACGAAGGGAATTGACATAATCCTGGGTCCATCGTTTTAAAAACACTTGCAACATGTTCGTGAGTTTCTGATAACTAGCTGGGAGGCTGTTCCCTTCCCTATATGTGGGGTCATTGAGGTCGGTCATAAAGACCTGAGGAGCAAGGGGGTATCAGTAACGTCGTTGACATCCAAGTAAACTAAAGGTCTATCGTTGATGACGCATTCGGCTTCTTGTACCAAAGTGACAAATTCATTATAGGTAGGATACAAGTGATACATAGCTTTCCTTAAATTAAATTTGGTGAAGCCGACTAGCCTTTCATAAAAACCTCCCTGCCAAGGGGCACGGGAGTGATGAATTTCCAGGTCAGGTTATGGGAAGATTTAAACCCATCAATTACAGGGTGATGCATAAGTTCAGTTAGAAGAGCTTGACCAGCTTGGAAAGTGGAAGCATTATCAGAGACGATACAGTGTGGCATACCAAATCGAGCGGCAAATCTGCGCACTGCTTGCACAAATTCGATGACCGTTAACGAAGTTGTGACTTCTAGAGCTACGGCTCTGGTTGCTGCGCAGGTGTAAAGCAAGATGTAAACAAAATCTACACGTGAATTGTATACCTTAAAAGCTCCAGTGAAATCTAAGCCAGTTACTCAGAAGGGCACTCTTGAAATGAGGCGATTGGGATGATACTGGGCTAATGGAGGCATTGGGTATGGGGTCGCTTGCACCTACCGGCAATGGATGCAACGGCGCAAAATTTTCTTGATTTGCTGCCGCATTTGGGGAACCCAAAATTGTTTACGTAATTCAACAAGGAGTGTTGAAGTATTACAGTGCAGCAAACGTTCATGCCAATGTCTGACGATTAGTGTCCAAAGGGCACAATGATGTTCAAGCAAAATGGGATCTACATAATTCAATTCCACGGGGGCATTACTGAGACAGGAACTAGCTTTAAGAAGGCCTTGGTTATCCAGGTAAGGTTTACGTTGGCTGATGAAAGCTCGTTCGTCCGAATTGAGATGAATGTCTTCACATTGCCTTGCTTCAGAATTTTAGGATAACTTTGGCCCTGGGAACATTTCAACATGACTGTTAAGGGTGGACGGTTGAATCTATTGGTTAGATTAGGGTAACGTTGTGACAAGGGTTGTATCCATTGGGGAATTAAACGAAGGAGTGCAGTGTAGCACTTGATCACATCGTCAAGGGAGCTGTAATGATCAAACAGTCGTACTCCCGGGGGATTGAGCCGAATAGGGCATGCACATATCTCCGGGTTAATAGAGAACCTGCTTTGATCGGGGTACTCTGAAGGGTTACTGAGCCAAGGAGGGTCTTGTAGCCAAAATTTATTCTTAAGAATATGCCTGACAGCGACACCACGCGATGCCAGGTCCGCAGGATTGCTATTAGTGGGGACATGCTTCAGGTTAAGATTACAAGTTAATTTAATGTTGATTATCTCCTCCACACGGTTAAGGACGTAAGGGGAGTTACTTTTAGAATTATGGACCCACTGGAGGGCAGTTGAAGCGTCGGACCAAACAGTGACCGAAGCGTATATGCCAGGGCGCAGTTCTGACAAGTGTTTGGCTAAACGACAGCCCAGTAAGAGCGCCGTTAACTCAAGTTTGGGAATGGTTAAACTTTCATCCATTTCCAACATGCGTTTAGGGGTGACTCAGGCTTTAGCTGTAAGGAGGCGAGAATTACCTTCCTGGGTGACTATATAATCAGCTACTCCAAAAGCGAGCTTGGAAGCATCAGCAAAAATGTGCAATGCTGGTTGACTGCCATCATGCGCATTACAAGGGACTTTAATTTGTTCAAGACCTTTGTACCTTTTGATGATATCACTCAGTTCTTGAACTTGCTCAGGGTTAATAGGGGTGTCCCAGCCCTTGTCAGTTATCCACAGTTTTTGAATGAAGAGTTTGCCTAGAATTGTAACAGGCGAAATAAGACCAATAGGGTCATAAATGGAAGAGAACAAGGACACGACCTTTCTTTTAGTGTTGATGTGGGAATGACTTATCTCTAATTCAGGGGGTAATTTAACATTCAAGGTATCATTAACAGTATCCCATTCAAGACCGAGATAATCATGAATGCCTCTTTCTGTGAAATTGCCATTAAGACGGGCATTAGTCGTCCATTTGGCTAACAGCATGTTAGCCTTTAACATAAGTGCCTCAATGAGGGACCTCTCACTCAGAATGTCTTTGGGGTCGACATAACAGCGTTGAAAGTTATCAATATAGAAACTGGTTTTGAGTGTTGACGCCAATCTACTGGACTGACTGTCCAAATGATGTTGGATAGTTTGGTTAAGCAAGTAGGGGCTCGAGGTGGCGCCGAACAGAACGACTTTAAATCGATATGCGACGATCCTTGTCATTTCTGGGTCTTCAAAGAAAAGAAAGCGACAGAAGTCTCTCTGTTCTGGGACAATCTCTATGTGAAGGAATGCCTTGGAAATATCTGCAGTTAAACCAAAGGGCTTCTCGCGGAACATTAAAATCATCGATTGAATCTTCGATGCAAGATTGGGTGCTGTGTACAGAGAATCGTTCAGAGAAAGTGAATTTGGGTTCGACCTGGATGAAGCGTTGAAGACAATACGCATAGGGGTGGTGGTTGAATTCCTAACTACGGGATGATGCGGTAAATAATGTACTTTTCCATCAACAGGGGTGCCTAAGGGGACAGGCTCAATAAAGTTTTCTTTAAGATACTCATCCAGAATCTTACGGTAATCAGTAAACAATTGGGGGTTCTTTGATTTTTTGACTGACATGAGTTGGGCAAAGGGTCTAGCATAATTTGAAGCGGGACGCTTATCACTCTTGAAAGGTAGCTGAACAACATACTCTCCAGTTTTGTATTGAGTAGTTCTCTTGAAGAGATCAACTGCTTTCTCTTCAAGATGGCTGAAGGGTTCTTTAGTGATACCAATGGTGTCAAGTTTCCAAAGGTTTTCAAGAGGCGGGTTTATAGTCATAGGCGAGTCAACATCAATTCGGTTAATGGTAATTGTGACTGCGCTGACATCTCTTGGGTCCACGTCAGGACGTGACCAATCAGGCAACTCTCCCCATACCACGTAACCGGCGGGAGTGCTAAACAGGTTTACACCTTGGATATTATGGGTACGCTTGAGGAGCCTGGGAAGATAATCGGCACCGAGAATGATCTCAATACCGGCAGCATTATCATCGGGACTTTGATCCGCGAGACGAATTCCATTAGCTTCTAGCGTACGGACAGTACGGGTGTAACCTGGAGTATTGATGCCTTTACCTACATTGGCACTAACAATAGACACAACCTTATGTCTCCGTCTGCCGATTTTCATATTGAATTGTACTAGAACCGAACTCTTAGGGGGTTCGGAACAATTAAATGAGTTAAGCTGGAACACCATCTGTCCAACAGGTATAAGATTTAATGATTTAACAACATTTGGGTGCACAAAAGTACGTTGTGCACCACAATCTAGAAAAACTCTTGTGGAGTGTTTAAATTTACCGGAGACTAATTCGGCAGTGAAAGTCGGTAATGCAACTGGGACGAGGTCATTAGGCTCAACCCTCGCGGTGTTGTTGCGGATACAAGAAATGTGATTGAGGTTTACCGCAGGGGTATTGATACTGGGAGGGATAAGGGGTTGCATGTTAGGGGGGTTATTAATGGGAGGTCTAATGGGTTGCATGTTAGGGGGGTTATTAATGGGAGGTCTAAGGGGTTGGGAGTTAGGGGTGTTGTTAGCAAACCCACTAATGGGTTGGATGAACTGGTTGGATACTGCAAGGATATTTGGGCATACAGGCAATTTATGAGCCTGCTGACAGTTCAGGCAAGCAATGTTTGCATTGCAGTTGCTGGAAAAGTGTTGAGTGGAAAAACATTTTGTGCAACGATTTATTTCTCGCAACTTTGATATTCTACTTCTTGAATCGGGGAAATGGGGACATTTGCATTGCACGTGGTCATTATTGCCACAAAAACTACATTTACCTCTAACAGTCCCGTTACTGGGGCCAGCGATAGGGCCCCCATTTGATCGACTAGGAGTCGTTTGTAGATCCACGGACCGGTCAGGCCCGTTATTAACTTTAGGTTTAGGTATATGATTGTTCACGTTGGAGGAAGGAGGTCTAGGCTGGTTAAGTGATTTACCGGAAGAGCGTGAGTTTTCTTAACGGTTGGCTCGCGCGGGTTTATCATGGGTATTAGGTTTGGGGCTGTCGTCAGGGCTGGTCATGAGCTTCATCATTTCCTTCATGCGAGTATGAGCATACAGGGCCCTTTTCATTTCGGCCAAGGTTACTTCCTCACGATTGTAATATCGGTAAACTATACCTAGGTGGAAGGGTCTAAGCTTACTAGTGAAAATATGCTCTAACATTACCTCTGGTAAAGACGACCCAGTTAGTTGTACGTATTCAGTTTCCGTGTTGTCCCATTCCATGAGGAAACGACGGAGATCAGTGCTATCATCATTAGGGGAGGATGCTTTATAAAATTTATTTATCAAGAGGTGTTTAGTCAGAATAGGGGACTCATACTCTCGCTTAAGACTGTCTATCGATCTTTCATACAGACCCTCTGTCCACACTTGGTTACCGAAAAGTTTACGCGCCGGTCCCTCAAGGGTACGCAACAAAATCTTGTATTTTTCTGTGGGAGAGTATTTGGAATTTTCATGTACCGTCTGGAGAAACAAACTCCACCAGCCGGCCCAACAATCTCTACGACCATCGAAGGGAGTGGGAACAGGATCTGCAGCGACTGAGACGCATACAAACTGAGGGTTAGCATTAGGCCCTTGAGGGGGATTTGAAGGGTTGATTTTTCCCTGTGTTACAAATTGAAGGTGCATCGTTTCTGCGTCAGTTAACAAACTGACAAGATCGGTATAACTAGACAGGACAGTGGGGTTGTTCCAATGAGGTGTCCACAAAGTTTTAAAGTCCCTAAGTTCCGCAAGAACTCTACTTACTTTGTTTTTACAGGGCTCTAACCCCTCAGGGGTTGCACAGCTAAAATCTATCGAGGAAACAGCTTTCTGAGTTATGTTTGCCTCTTTGTAAATGAATCTGAACTCCTGCATTTGTTCTTCAAGACAAGCATTAAGGTCTAAAGCAGCCGACATCTCAACAGCCTGCTGTGGGAGTTTAATGTGACTGTCTTTGGCCGCCATCTTGGGAAGACCACATGTACGATGGTACAGAAGGTACAAAAAAAAAAAAAAAAAATTATGTAAAGTCAAACTTAAATAACACACGACACAGAGAATGTTAGAGACAAACGGTCACCGAGAGGGGTACAAAGGACAAGGATAAATATAGCCTACCTATAACGGGGAACAGTAAACCAAAGCGTGAAAATAAATTAATGGTTAAGGGGAAAAATGAACAGATCAAAATAGCAGCTCCAAAGCTCACAGTACATAGGAAAAACGTGCAACATATACCGATGATCCGAAAAAACTAAAATAAAACCTGAGTTCTCCTTCAGGGTAAAACTTTCTGGCTAAAATGCTTGGTTACACAGGTGCCTTTATTCGTCAAAGGTTACCATAAATTACGTCCTAAAACACTATACATCTCGTTACCTATCAAAGTCTGGGCTTAATCATTCTACAAATTGGCTAGTGTGTGAGGTTTTGAGGTACGACTTAAATGGGTGATGTTTATGTAGCGAAAAACGCTACAAATGAATTTATAATGTTTAAAATTTCATTGTTCCACAAATCAATGGTGTCAGATCCAGTTCGAAGGACCAGTAGTTATTTATTTAAGTGTGGGAAATAATTCCGGGAAAGGCCTCCCCGTTTCTGATTTCCGGACCCAAGCCTGAAGGATAGAGCGCCAACACTCTCACACTTGACAAACTAGAGAACCGCAATGAAGACGGTTTGCTTTCTCTACACACGTTTAAGTCCAAAGATTATTCTATACCGGGACTGTCGGCACCGATATCACCTTGATGTTCAGACGCTACTCTAGGACGCAGAATAGTAAATCCCAATCAAGTGTGGTTGTCCCTTAATCAGTTACGTTAACGACAGTTTCACAAAGAGTTAG
>NC_090752.1:21969888-21994888 GCF_036898095.1 Palaemon carinicauda
TCTCAAGTTGTTAAGGTATTCCCCCATTAATGTTATTTCCTACATTTTTCCAATCTAAACTCTTAAAAACTTCTAGGCACGCTGTGAATTATTTAGGAGAGATAAGGTCTCTCTGTCCAACTCCTTACTCAATTTAAATTTTTTCACTGACTTTATGTAGTTTTAGGGTTGTTGTACTTCCCATATAGATATCTTCAAGTGTTCTAACATAAGATTCATCTATTCCTTGTCTTTAAATGGCTTTCATTACTGCTGAAGTTTTGGCAGAATTAAAAGTTTTCTTAAAATCTATTAATGCAATACATAGTGGTTTGTCATACTCTGTTTATTTTTCCATTACCTGGCTAATTACAATGGATATGGTAAGTTGTTGAATACCCACTTCTAAAACCTGCCTGCTCTCTTGGTTGATTAAAGTCAAGTTGTTTGTCTGTTCGGGCTAATGTAATCTTTGTAAATATCTTATATAATACGGAGAGCAAACTTATTGTGTCGTAATTTTTCAGATGTATTGTCTCCATTTATGTATAATAATATGATGATAAAGTTTTTTTCCAAGCTGTAGGTATAGAGTATTCTTGCACATATTTTAAATAAAGTTTATCGAGTTTTACTACTGTGAAGTCCCCTACATCTGTTATTAAATATATATACTGTTTATTTTATATATGTATATATATATATATATATATATATGTATATATATATGTTTATTTATATATATATATATATATATATATATATATATAAATGTTTATACATACATATATGCATATATATATATATATATATATATATATATATATATATATATATATATATATGTGTGTGTGTGTGTGTGTGTGTGTGTGTGTGATGTCCGATATTCTAAGGGTGTATTTTCCAATACATTAATAAAGGCAAATAATTTTCTCTCTTTCTCCTCTGGCTTATGTATGTATCAACGTCAGATGTAAATATCAGTATCATTCGGATTTTTAATGGCTATTCATGATTTGTTGGTGCGCATATTCTTCTTGCTAAATTAAGTGCTTTTGTTTACTTTGCTGAATTAATTTCGATATGACATCTTTAAGGGGATAAAACCATATGTTGGAACACTTGTTAGGTGACAATTAAATTTTCGAGGGAGTAAGACCAATTCTCAGAAAACTCTGAAATGTCTGTTTTATGGGTTAGCTATTGTCCTGTTCAGTTTCTTGGGCAAAAATCATATCTATTGAAAGTGGAAATTTAAACGGGACTCTAGTGTAATTTGATTGCTACGTCTCTGTTCAATGACGCTTGCTATCTAATTGTTCAATAACTTTACCGGTTCTAAAGGTGATATGTTTCCAACAAAGCTGAAATTTTAATTTATTAGGTAACTAGTATGATGGTCTTTATTGTTTCTATGAAAAAAGAATACTATAGTATATAGGAGGAAAACGGGAAAAAGGAAAATCTTCAAAGAAATAGAAACCAGGGTTTTCTTTGGAGAAAAGTCTAATATGAATAAATCAAAAAGGTTTCATGATATTAAGCTTCGATTTAACAAAATATTTCAAACTTTCATAAAAACAAAACTATATAATCAACATTTTCCGTTCAATAGTTGCTACAAGAAGAATGTAATTAAAGAGATGTGGAAGATTGAAATCATCCCCTCTCTCTCTCTCTCTCTCTCTCTCTCTCTCTCTCTCTCTCTCTCTCTCTCTCTCTCTCTCTCTCTCTGGCACATAACGAACACAAACGCAAACGCATCCAATAGTGGTAAAAATTCATTATAAGGTGAAAATAATTTAAGAACACAAAAAATAACTCTAAAATAGCTTAAAGCTGCGTCAGCTTCCAAGGGCTCACAGTGACCCCCGGGCCCCCAGCTGCTTTGGTCATATAATACGACCCCCTTTTTGAGCTTGCTGGATCCGTGCTTGTTGGGGAAGCAAGGTTTGAGCAAAGGTTTGAATATCCATCATCCGTGCACATACCCAATACCCATATAAGCAGTGATGTATTCTAAAATGTTGTATAATTTCTCATTGAACAAATACTTAATTGTCATATATATATATATATATATATATATATATACACATATATATAATATATATATATATATATATATATATGTATATATACATATATATATATATATATATATATATGTATATATATACATATATATATATATGTATATATATATATATATATATATATATATATATATATATACAGTATATATAAATAATTGTGCTTGTGTGTGTATTTGAGAAACAAGTAGGTTTCTCAAATAAATAAAAAAAATTATGAACGTACGAATATCTTCATTCTTTATAATCAGTGCTTTATGATACTCTTATAGTTTAGGACCCTTTGATATACTCTAGCAAAATTTTGGGCTGATACGAGAGTTCGCTACAAAGTTATTCCCAATAAATGTGCTTGCACTGCCTATGAAATCCATAAAGATAGATGTAAAGGTGTCTGATCCAGTATCATCAGAATAGATGCACACCAGAACGTCAGCCAGGCAATCTCAAACCACTATTATGTTGCCCAAACACAACAGTGCCCTTCCCAGTAAACAACTTAAACAAACAGTCACTGGCTGAAATCCATCTGCTGCCATGAGAATGCTAGATGAACACATTACCACTGTATCAGCCAGGAGATTAACTGGTCAGTGTTACTCCGAAACTCTTTTTGATATTTCTGTTTATGATTTTCCAAAATTGGATATTCAAAAGTTTTTTGGTCCTGAGAAAGCAGTGAGAGCATTAAATGCTAACCTAGCCAGATGCAACAGGCTCTAATCCATCTGCATTGAGACACTGATATTCCAATTCCTGATGAGCCATTTCAACCAGAGGCACATATGATTCCTGTGCAAGTTATGGACAAGGGTGGGCTCTTATTTCAACAAAAATGGTTCAAAGACTACCCATGGCTGCATTGTGATGTTAAATCAGAATCTGTCATGTGCATACATTGCATTCATTCAACTGATATGAAATTAAACCATCTTTCTAAGAAAGCCGATGAAGCATTCATAAAAACTTGATTTAAAAAATGGAAGAAAGCCACTGAAAGATTTCAAAGCCATGAAAAATCAAACCATCACAAACTGCCAGTCACCAACTAGATGTACTATAAACAGAACCAAACTGTCAATGAGTAATTGAATTTACATATAACAACAGAGCAAGCTCATTCAAGATAAGCATTGTTGAAGTTGATCATATCATTGAAATTCCTGGTAAAGCAAGGGTAAGCATTAAGAGGATATAATGAAGATTGCAGAAATTTTCAAGCGATGATAAAACTTCTTGCTGAAAGTTATGCGGATTTTGAGAAGTGGTTGAAATGGTTTATTAGCTACACTAGTCTTAAGATCCAAAATTGAATTTTTGGAGTGATGAGTAAAACTATTCTCTATGATATTTGTAAAGAAGAGAACGGGTGATCCCCATGCAGTCGTGGGTAATAGGTTGACCAAGACACCAACCACCCGTTGAGATACTACCGCTAGAGAGTTATGAGGTCCTTTGACTGGCCAGACAGTACTACATTGTATCCTTCTCTCTGGTTACGGTTCACTTTCCCTTTGCCTACACATACACCGAATAGTCTGGTATATTCTTCACAGATTCTTCTCTGTCCTCATACACCTGACAACACTGAAATTACCAAACAATTCTTCTTCGCCCAAGGGTTTAACTACTGCACTGTAATTGTTCAGTGGCTGCTTTCCTCTTGGTAAGGGTAGAAGAGACTCTAGCTATGGTAAGCAGCTCTGCTAAGAGAAGGACACTCCAAAGTCAATCCATTGTTCTCTAGCCTCTTCCACTGTCTTGGATTGGAGTTTTCTTGCTTGAGGGTACACTCGGGCACACTTTTCTATCTAATTTCTCTTTCTCATGTTTTGTTAAATTTTCTATAGTTTACATTAAAATACTTCTTTAGATGTTGTTGCTGTTCTTAAAATATTTAATTTTACCTTGTTTCCTTTCCTCAGTGAGCTATTTTCCCTGCTGGGGCCTCTGGGCTTATAGCATCCCGCTTTTCCAACTAGGGTTGTAGCTTAGCCAGTAATAATAATAATAATAATGATAATAATAATAATGATAATAATAAATGAAACTCAAGGTATTCAAGAGATTGAACAGCACTGCATTTGTATTAGATATGCTAACAAATAAATGTTAGTGGAGAAGTTTCTAGGCATGTGCGAGATGTGATCAACTACTAGTAATTCTTTGACCAAAATGTTGTTTGATGTTCTTGTCAGGTTGAATTTGCTATTATTCATTTTATATTTACAAACATATGATGGTACTAGCAACATAAAGGGTCACTATAAAGGTTGTCAGGCAGAAGTCAAATGGTCACAGACACTGGCATTGTATGTTCATTGTGGTGTACACACCACTCACCTGGTTACATCCAAAGCATTTCAAGCATCACAAATAGCAAGGAATGTGTTGGATAATGTACAACAACTGGAAAACCTGTACAAGGTCTCTGGAAAGTTCAAGAGCATGTACTTGAAAGATGCATCTGAATCTGATTATGAAGCAAATTCTCCTGCTGCATTTAAGCCTATCTATCCAGCCCACTTTCTCACTAGATCACCAGTTGTTAAATCTGTGCTGAAAAACAAATTTTTTTTCTTCTCTCTCTCTCTCTCTCTCTCTCTCTCTCTCTCTCTCTCTCTCTCTCTCTCTCTCTCTCTCTCTCTCTCTCTCTCTCTGCAGAAGGCTGCCAAAGAGTTTGGTACAAAAACTACCTCACGTGCCAATAGCCTTAACACAATTTTCATTCCACCACTCATAGTACTCGGTTTACTGATAAGTGTTCTTGTGTTCCTGAGCATTTGAATGCAACACTACAGGGATCTTCTGTAACAGTATCCGGTATGTATGGGGCAGTTGACAGTCTAGAGAACAATTGCAGTCTGATCGGACTATTGTAGCTTTTCATGAAATTTTTTGTCACCCTGAAGAGAAGTGCAGTGAGCTGCAATTGAATTCATGAACTTTGCCAAGGAGACGAAAAGTTCTGAAAATGTATGATTCTACACCAACAACTGCGCATGCCCCAGCATCATTAGAGGAATATTATAGAAGTGATTTCTTTTAGGCACCAACAGTGCTATTCTGAATCTGGACGAGTACTTCATATCAACATATTTATTGAAGTACAAAAAGTTGTGTGACTCCCTGCTTACTGATGATGTTGACACTGACATAGCATAAGATACCCAGAACTTACAGACCTTAGGAGTTTTAAACTACTACTGTACTTGAATTTTTTTCAGTTCAAAGTACCAACCAAATTCACTGTTGAGTGCCGAAAACTATTTTTTTAGATGACATCTCAAGTGAGGCATATGTGTCCACTTGTAAAAAAAAGTTGCTGAGAATAGTCATGATCTCACCAGCCATACCATGCTCAGCAGAGCATTCCTTTTCTGTTCTTCGAAGACTGGAGACATCCTAGAGATCTTCTATGACACATGTGATTCAACCACATACTCCTTTGTCAAATACACCAAGATCACCTGATTAGCTTGGATAACATCACCATAGACAGAGAATTCATAGTTCGATCAAATCAAGCTCAACAGAATTTATTTGGAAACTTTTAACTCCATGTATTGTTTTATTATGTTAAAAAAGGGAGTCAGAAGGATATGCTGCCTGTATATAGCTATTGCCTCCCCCTGCTGAAAAGTTATATACTTTAAATTTCTATGAAGTTCTAGTGATCACCAAGCTATGTATGCAGAGGCTATGCCTTGCAATATAAGGTAAATATAGCACATTTATTTACCATGTAGAATGTAGCCTATATGTCTCTGTAATAATGAAATTTGTTATTGTTATCGTTATCAGTTATAGTAGTATTATTATCATCATTAATTACAGTAGTATTATTATATTATTATCATTATTAATCAGTATTATTATCATTATTAATTAGTATTATTATCATGCCCAGGGCACCAGCCATCTGTTGAGATACTACCATTAGAGAGTTATTGGGTCATTTGACTGACCAGAGAATACTGCACTGGACCCCTCTCTCTGGTTACAGCTTGAATTTGCTTTGCCTACACATACACAGAATAGTCTGACCTATTTTTCATACCTTCTCTTGTGCCCTCATACACTTGATAACACTGAGATTCCAAACAATTCTTCTTCAAAAGAGAGATTAAGAGCTACTTTTCTCTTGGTAGAGTATTAGAGACTCTTAAGCTATGGTAAGCAGCTCCTCTAGGAGAAGGAGTCTTCAAAATCAAACCATTGTTCTCTAGTCCTGGGAAGTGCCATAGCCTCTGTACCGTGGTCTTCCACTGTCTTGGGTTAAAGTTCTCTTGCTTGAGGGTACACTTGGGCACACACTTCTATTTTTTTCCTCCTCTTGTTTTTTTTTTTTTTTTAATGGTGTGTTGGGCAGGCTTAATAGAAAGGCCATGGATGCCTGGTGGTTTATCAAGAGGTTGACTTTTCCTTATCTGTTTCTTTTTCTTTTCAAAACCATCCTTAATGTCCTCCCATCAGTTGAAGTGGCTATCCAGGAGGGTATTTAGCTTTTCAGGGTATATCGGCTCCGGCATGTTGACCAGTTTTTTTCAACTCTTAATCTATAGTCTATGGTTTTATCAATCACTTTATTCATATTTATGAACATTGTTTTTGTAAACATACTTGTTAATTTAGTTTTTAAGTATGATGTATTTTTTTAATGCCCTTAATTCTTATCCTGTCTGAAGACATTGAGCAAAATCCTGGACCAGTACATCATAGACTTTGTCACTGTCTTTTACTGTTCTTTGATATTTGTGGTCTTCATGCATATATTCTAGACCTCACAGTTGCATTCAGAGAGTAAGATAGTCTTTTGTTCTCAGAAAATTTAGTTTCTAGTATGAGGTTCTCATCTGAGCTCCTTATAACTGGTTTTAAGAAGCCAATAATTTTGAAACAAGATCCCATTCCCAGGGCCAGAGGAATGGCAGTGTATATTAGGACTGAGTACCCTGCTTCTCATAAGTCCTGCTAGGAATGTGGATGTCATGAGATTCAGGTAATAAAAGTCTTTTTACCATTATGGCTAAGATACAAGATGATAGAAAGTCCTCTTTTGGTTTTGTTGGTGCTTTCAATGTTCACCATAGGGATTGGTTGAAATCGGTTTCTCCTACTGATCATGGCTTAAGAACTTTGGACTTTGCCTCTGAACCAGACTGTGAGCAAATCATAAGTGAAGCTACTTACGGGTCTGGTAACCATGGATCTCATATACACCGACTCACCTGGCATTATAATAAGTAAGGTTGACTCTCTAGTTGGGACATCTGATCATCCCTTGATTTCATTAGTAGAGAGGACTGAGCACCGTGTCCCTGATGTATCATCCTCATGTAAGATTTATATAAAATCTCAAGCAGATTGGAATGGCATTTTGAGTGATCTTTTGAGCTTGAATTGGTCACAATAGTGTAATAGTGTTGATCTTGTTGTTCCTTTGAATGAGAATCTAGTCAACATAATTTATAGTCTTATCCCTTCCCGTGTGCTAAAGTACTGAGTGAAAGACAAACCATAGTTCAATAATGATTGTAGACGTACTTACTTGAAGAACCAGGAGTCCTGTCATTTTTGGAAGGGTAACAGATCAGATTTGACCTGGAATAACTATACTCAGCTTAGAGCTTTTGCTCAGAGAGTATTTGCTTTAACTGAAAAGGAATTCAATTCAACCAGAAAAGAAACCCTTTCTGGTACAACTCTGGAACATAAGTGGTGGGCTACCCTTAAATATGCACTCTTTGGTGTAGATGCAAAAGTTCCTCCTTTATTCAAACCAGATGGCTCTGTCACTCACTGTCCAAAGATGCCAACACTTTTGGTTGATATGTTTGACAGTAAGCATAGTAATGAGAAACTTGATCTTCCTCCTTCCTGTATTTCAGAGGCTAAACAAAGTAGTTTAGCTTTTCGATCTCATGAAATTGAAGCTCTCCTGATGAACCTTGATGCTTATGGAGGTATAGACCCAAATGGTATTTTTCATTTGTTTTCTATAAAGACTGCAGATTTCTTAGCCCCAAAGTTATCTGTTATTTTGCACAAGCTAGCAGGAAGAGGAGCTTTTAGCACTTGTTGGAGAATTGATAATGCTACTCCACTATGTAAATGTGTTTGTGGTGGCCCAAGTCCAACTGATTTCCACCTAGTTTCCATAACTCCCATATTATCTAAAGTTTTTTAATATCTCTTGGCAAAACGTCTTAATAGGTTTTCTGAAGGTGAGCATATATTCCCTAGTTTGCAATTTGGCTTTCGTAAAGGCCTTGAAGCATGTGATGCTCTTCTTACAATTTCCAATGCTGTAGAGTGATTGTAGACAGGAAGTTTGTATGATTGGCCTTAATTTTTGTGCTGCCTTTGACTGTGTTAATCATTAATTAAGCCCTTGTTTTCAAACTCAAACAATTGGGAGTCGGTGGGTCTTTTCTTAGCATCATTACTGAACTTTTAAGTAATAGCTTGCAAAGAGTTCCTGTTGATGGGCACCATAGTGAGTATAGGAAATTGATATCTGGTTTTCCTCAGGGTAGTGTTCTTGGTCCATTACTTTTCATACTATTTACACATGATATGCAATAAGCTCGTTGCATATGCAAAAGATGTAGATCTGGGGTTGCTGAATCCCTTAATAGGGATCTAGCTAAAATTGTTGCTTAGTGCAAATTATAGGGCTTGAAGTTTGTTATGTATGGTATTGGTTATCCAAAATGGAATGACCTTCATACATACCTGGAATAATATCCATTCATTAGTGTTGTTCTACATCTCATGTGATGTTGCGATTCTTCTTGTTGTGGTTTAATGATATGTTGGTATTCTTAAAATACATTTATTCTGATAACGTCTTACATTGGTGCTCTGCTTTCAATGGCTTGTCTCAACAACTTGTAACTCTCAAATTGGAATATGTAAACAAAACTCGTACACATACATACAGAAAACAAAAGCGAGCATCGTTCTCGAAAAGATTGAATCCTACGGCAATACAAAAGTAAGAAGAATCACATCCTAACTGTAGGACAATTAATGAATGATTAAATTCTTCATAACACGCTACTACACTTAGGAACTATGCCGAAACATGTTCTAACCCTGCAATACTGTACAATATTACTCCTAATACCTGTAGTGCATATAGTATTACAGCACCAAATACATAAATCTCCTTCCCCTTAACTTGACAATGTACAAAACTACAAATCTAATCTCTCAGGGGGCTTCCCTCTATTCATCCTATAGGGAAGTACTCTAACTTCTTCCTATACTGGTACATAAATAGATTCTGAATCTACATCTGATGTTTGAGCATCTTGGTTAATATTTTATTTAACTACTTCTGAAAATTTTTCATCTTTAACATTCACATGATCTACAGGATTTCTATTTAACGGCTGTAATTGATCAAGATGACGTTTTACAATATTTCCACCAGCTTGAACATCATAAAGTAAATTTCCTATCTCTTTTACAATTCCTCTTGGTACCCAATTTTCTGGACTAGTGTATGATCTTACCACTACGTTAGAACAAGGGGGAAAATGTCTTACTTTTGAGAGACTTTCTAATTGCTTATACCCTTTTTCTTCTAAATCACTTTACAAACTTGGATACAACAAATCTAATTTACACCTAATCCTCCTCCCCATCAACAAATTTGATGGTGTCACACCTGTTGTGCTGTGTGGTGTTGTTCTATAAGACAATAAAAACTCTGACACAATAAAAGATATGTTATTTGAATTTGCCTTTCTGCATTTCATGTTATGCTTAAATGTTTGAACAAACCTTTCAGCCTCTCCATTCGTGGAAGGATGATATGTTGCTGGAAATGTATGTTTAATACCATTTACTTCACAAAAATCTATAAATTCCTGTGACACAAACTGTGGACCATTTTCAGTTACAATTCTTTCTGGAATTCCATGTGTAGAAAACATTTTCATTAATTCTTGAATTATGGTGTAAGATGTTGTTGTCTTCATTCTTAACATTTTCTGGTACCTTAGTTGATATTACTGCATTAATTTTTTCCTTAGTCTTGTGAATACCTTTGCCATTGATTACAAAACCTAATTATTCAACTGAATCAACTTCTAAAATATATTTGCTCCTATTTACTCTTAATATTATGTCCCTTCAACTTCTTCAGAACGCCCGTAATCCTTCTCTATGTTCTCTTTTATCTTAAGCAGAGACTAAAATATAATTTATGAAAATAAATGCTCTTTGCATTCCTGAAAAAATCTTATCCATAGTTTGTTGCCATACAGCTGGACTGCTTGCTACTCCATAAGGCAATCTCTTTGGCTTATACAAACCTAAGGATGTATTTACTGTACATAGTTCTTGTGAATTTTTATCCAAGGGAAGCTGTTGAAATGCTTGTCTAAGAACTAACTTAGAAAATACATTACATCCTGACATAGTTGCAAACATATCTTTTGGATTTGGTAATGGATATTGAGCTACCTGAAGCTGTGGATTCAACGTTACCTTGTAATCTCCACATAACCTAACCTGACCATGTTCCTTCACAACAGGAACTAATGGTGTAGCCCAATCTGAGTATGTAACTTTTTCCCAAGAACCTTCACTTTCTAACCTTTTGATCTCTGTTACAACTGCACTTTTCAATGCATGTGGTACTGGTCTTGGAGCAAAAAATCTAGGAGTACTATCTGATTTCAAAACAAAAATTGCCTTTGTGTTCTTTACTGTACCAACTTTATCTTCAAATACGTCTTGAAACTCTGATAAAATATAATCCACAGACATTTCATTCTTGTGTTCCTCTTGTGTACCTGTAACCTTCAAAACACTAGGCCAATCTAATTTTATATAATGTTACCAGTCCAAATCTAGTAAAGTTTGTCCTTTACCTTTCACTACCGTTAATGGCATTCTGTATAATTTCTGATCTTTATACTGTACTTCTACATTCGAAGCACCTATTACCTGAATATCAAAACCATTATAACCTTTTAAAACTCTATTTGTGCCTTCTAATAACAAATTAGGAATAGCTTTAGCTGTTTTCTCAGTCATAATTGATACATATGCTACTTTGTCAACTTGCATTACAATTGGTTTACCATTTATAATCACTTTTACCAATATGTATTTCTTTGCACCTTTGTTGACGGAGTTAATGCAAAACGCAAAATCAGTTTCTGACCTAACCTGATTATCATGAACATTTTCCGCATTATTCTCTTGACCTAGATTATCAACTGCTGCATTTATTTTCTTTGCGTGCTGTTTAGGGAATCTACAAACATTTGAAAAATGTCCCGTCTTTCTATAATTCTGGCATGTTTGTCCTCTAGCAGGGCATTTCCTAGCTTCGTATGCAAGATGATCAGTTTTACCACACCTACAGCATTTGGATTTTCCTCTTGCTTCAGAGTATAGGTCTGACTCTGATATTTGTGAGCATTAGAGTTCGGCAATTTCCTATGGCTAAGCTTTGGCGTATTCTATCTCTGATTCTCATTGTCTTTCAACTTTGAGCCTATCTTGCTAATTTTAGAATTTTCCATTCTATTGCTTACAGAATTACCTATTATATTACTTTGCCTATTTGATGTTTCTAGAGGTCTGCCTATAATCAATACCTTCTCTAGTATTAAATCTTTATCTTGCAATAATTTTTTTCTTAGCTCTTGTGTTGTGCAATGGGCAATAACTTGATCTATGATAACATTTTCTAACTCTAGAAATTCACATGAAACAGCTAAATTCTTAAAGTCTAGTCACAAATGCATCTAATCTCTCGTGGTCTTTCTGATATGCCTGTGCTGTAAATTGATACCTATCAAAATATTTATTGACCTGAGGGGCAAAATATGTGGTAAGAGCCTTAATTGTAGTTTCACAAGTGTCATCGGTAGGTTGTAGTGTCTTAAATACTTCCCGAACCTCTCTATCGGGTGTGTGCAGTAATAAGGCCTTCTTCTGTGCATCTTTCATACTACTTAAAGCTTCAATGGAAATTTTAAATTCTTTACACCGCTGTTGCCATCGTGTTGCATTAGAATTGGGCTCAGCAACAATGCTAAACTTCTCTGGATGCTCGATGTCCAGGGGCATTTTTACTTCTTCCATGAATTAGGTTAGGCAAATGAAATCTACAAAATTAACTAGTTACTCACTTACTCACTAACAAAGTTAATTCTAACCTAATTTCTATGTTAATTGCACCTCTTGTGTGTTTATGCAACCAACTAAAGATAGTTTACACTCTAAGTTTTATGTAACCTAATAGTGTCTTATAGTGAAATTTCACCACCTAATGCCTACTAATAACAAATTTCAATCCTACCTTACTTGTTTCAAACCTATATAAAATATACGTAGGATGTTTGCTTCTTTCTTGACATTGAGCTTGAATGTAGAAATATTTTGTGGCAATCATCTTATTTACTGTATACCTGCTGCTGCTGTATTGGGGTCTTCATCTAGTTGTCTCTTCTTCTGTTGCGTTTCTCTGCATGAGTTCCGTATCAAAGTTGAATCCTAACAAAACTCAAAGTATAATTGTAAGTCAGTCAAGAACAGTTGCTCCTCAACATCCGGATCTCAGCAACGATAATGTTTCTTTAAGTCTGTATGACTTAAAATTTTAGGTGTGATTCTCGACAGGAAATTTACTTTTGAGAAATACATTCGGTCTGTGTCTCCTTCAATCATACAAAATTATTGGCTTATTGAGAAAGTCTTGTAAGATTTTTGGTGATCAATCTACTCAAAAGAAGTCTTTAAATTTTTTCATTCTACCTCATTTCGGGTATTGTTCTCCTGTCTGGTCTTCTGCTGCTGATTCTCATCTTAATTTGTTGGACAGGAACTCCCAGTCTATTAATTTTCTTATTCCTGATCTATAAATCAATCTCTGCCCCCATCGTTCAATTCGTTCGTTATGCATGTTGCATAAGATTTTTCATAATTCTGACCATCCTTTATATTGAGATCTTCCCGGACAGTACCATCCTGTTCATAATGCTAGGCATGGGGTTAATTCTAATAGCCAGTCCTTCTCCATCATGAGGCTCAATATTACACAGTATTATAGAAGCTTTATTCCAGCTGTGACCAAGTTCTGGAATGGTCTTCCGGGTGGTTGAATCGGTAGAGCTACGTAAGTTCAAACTTGCAGCAAATGTTATGTTGAACAGCTGACATAATTCTCTTTTTATAGTTTATATATGAAAGATCTGTTTTAATGTTGTTACAGATTTTAGATATACCGTTTTAATTGTTCTTTACTTTTCATATGATTTGTTTAGTTCCTTATTTCCTTTCCTCACTAAGCTATTTTCCTATTGGAGCCTTTGGGCTTTCAACATTCTGCTTTTCCAACTCAGGTCGTAGCTAAGCTAACAATAATAATAACGATAATAATAATAAAAATAACAAGAGTAATATTAATAATATTGATAATAACAATACTACTACTACTACTACTACTACTACTACTACTACTACTAATAATAATAATAATAATAATAATAATAATAATAATAATAATAATGATAATAATGATAAAATGTTGGAAGTGGCAAAATCTTACTTCCTATGTATTATATTTCATTGACAGATAAGGTAGAAAAGTTCCAAGGGATTTAAAGTCCTTTGTTTCATTTATAAGAGATTTATGCTTGTTACTTTAAATATACTGTATAATGTATATATATATATATATATATATATATACATATATATATATATATATATATATATATATATATATACATATACACACACACACACATATATATATATATATATATATATATATATGTGTGTGTGTGTGTGTGTGTGTGTGCAAACTCTATTAGCGTGCCTTTTTCACATTCATATGGGGTAACATGGTTGCCTTCTTTTTGAAGGACTTTGCTTTGGCTTTGGGGTGGACCGTAGTCCCGACCGGCTGCCCTACCTGCCATCGCTAGACCCCGTTAGCGTATGTTTGTGTTGTACCAGCCACCATCGCCATTCCTCCCAGCAGCGAGGAGTCTTGGCGTCGTGATGTCGACAATTTGAAATGTGTGAGGTGTCTGTTATGTTTTTAGAAGGTGTTGTAATGGTTGTGTTTGTGCGTGTATTAGACTGTAACACCCATTTGCTTTACGCAAACCTATCCGTCGATTACATACAAAATCCTGAGGTGTCTACAGTGATAGCAAAGTGTCCGCCTTTCTGAATGGTCGGGTGCGGAGTTGAACCCGTGCTACAAACTTCCTACGTAGCTGGTCTTCAGGAGAGTAGATTATTTTATCAACATATTCTATTTGTGTATTTAAGAGATATATAGCCAGCTTGTAAGATGGGTTTCACTCATGTAAGATTAAGTAAATGTATATAAGTTACATAAGACTGTCATCATTTACTTAGTTGTATTTTCATTCAGTTTCGTATATGTTAATCTATGTTATTTTAAAGAATTAAATTTTTGTTTAAGGTAGTTTTGTTACAAAATCTTATGTAACCTTGTTAAAAGGTATGCTGTATGACACACACAAGGTAGCACGAGGGATTTCGCCATATTTTCCACATGGTTAGAAAATGAATGAAGATTCTAGATCAAAATTATTCTTTTTTTTTTTTTTTTTTCTTGTGGGGATAGCTGAGAGTGTCGCCCTCGCTATGCAATGTTAGTCCCTACTTCCACACTACCAAGTTGGCAACTATGGCGCCATGAAGCCCTTCCCCGAAGCTTCCACAGGATGAACTTGAAGGTTATAGAGTAATTAGGTTGATATATATAGGGATCTAGCAGGCATAACAGACAAGCAGAGAGATCCAACCTGTTATTACGAAAGCCATCATTCAGCCAACCCTTTCACAAGCACATCTTCATTCATAAAGTCTCTTCTCAAACCTGAATAGTGTTGCCTCTCAGACGTGTACAGTGTTCATGAAACATTGATATATTTTGTATCTGATTTGAAGTAAAGGAAAGGGAGTATTATAAGTAAAGTTATATATGTAAGTGTCATTACAGTTTATTCACTAGACTGTTAAAGTGTTAACTTTTTTCATTAATTGTCAGAATTAAATATTTTTATTGATTAATTTCAAGTGAAACAAATGATTGTATTATTTTTTGAAGTGTTACGTCATAAGTCTAAAGTCTAGTTCAGATTTAAATTTCGAGTGATTTATTTTTGGTCTTAATTTTGTTGTTATTTTAATAGAATATATTTATTCTTCTAAAATTGTGTATTACTTCGATCAACAATATTTATTCCAGTACTTGGCTCTCATTCCTGACTAAGAACCGAAGTAAGAGGTTGGTTTTAGAATAATTCACGTTAAGTAATGACCCAGTTTTGTTTTGAGCATAATGTAAAGAGACCTTTGGATATTCAGTATTCATATATATTACCGTCTGGGAGCTGTATAATTTTCTCAGAGCTCGTGGTATTTCTCGTATGTATGAGACTTATGTAATATAAAGTAGGTGAGTTTGGGAGCTCGGGAGTATACGTAATTCGCTAGTGTCAATATATGATTTTTTGGTGCCCAGACCCTAGGATCGAGCGAGTCTATTTTAAATATTGGTGATAACAGGGCCGTGTTTTCTTTAAAGGTTTGACCAGTTTAGTGTTGATAGGATTCTCTGTATTGTTAGGATATATTTTTTTTGGAGAGGTATAGCTTTTTGTAAAGTACAAGATGGCGTAATTGAATGTACAGGAGTTTTAGGAAACCCAATTGTTCAGGAATTGTCGGAAGCTAATGTAACTAAAGCTCAGTGGCTCTTTATTTTAAAGGCATGTGGTAGCCATGCAACTGGTGGAATCATCAAAGCCCAAATCAAGTGTCTAGCCTTAGAAGCGCTGATAAACTCAGGAAAGTTACCAGAAGATAGTGCAGCAGCTCGCAAATTTTTTGACAAGGCTGAAGCAGAATTTGTAGTGAAGCAAGTATCAGTTGACTTAGGAACTAAAGGAATGAAAGTGGAAAGGAATGTAGAGACTGAGATTATATGAATTGCCGTGGAAGAGAATTTGATTAAGTTGAAGATGATGGTAGAACGGGAAGAAAGAGAGAGGGAAGAGGCAAGAGAAATAGCAAGACATGCCAGGGAATTGGAACTGTTGAATGCTCATGCATGGTCGAAAGTGGAAGAAAAAGAGAGAGAAGAGGCAAGAGAAGTTGCATTATATGCTAGGGAAATGGAAGCAAGAGAAATTACAAGACGGGAAGAAAGAGAGAGAGAGAAGAAGCAAGACAGCAAGGAAATTGGAACTGTTGAATGCTCGTGTAACGATGTCGTCAACTCAGACAAGTGTGATCCCTGCTTTGCACGAAATTCACAGAAGCTCCTGACGAATTCTTTGATCATTTTGAAAAGGTTGCATCGACGATGGAATGGCCAGAAGATAAATGGCCTGTGTTATTGCAGTGTCCTTATTGGAAAAGGATGCAGCACTTATCTTGCCTTGTCTCAGGACCAGAGGAAGAGTATCAAGAAGTTAAGAGGATCATGCTGCATGTGTATCGGAAGGATGAGAAAACGACTTTCCTGGATTACGTTTATCAGGTACGACGATATTTTAAGAGATGGATAAAGGCTGCTAAAGTGAGAGAGAGGGCTGATTTAGAAGAGCTGATAGTGCTGGAACAATATTTACGAGGAATTCCTGAACACATTCGAACGTATTGAGAGAAAGAGAGGTGAAGATACTTGATAGAGCCACTTCGTTGAGTGAAGATTATAATATTATCAGTCGTAAAACCTCCTTGGGTATGAAGTTTCAACCGCCATTCAAACCAAGTGTCAAGTATTCGCCGAATCATGGAAACCAGTTCAGTAATGACTATGGGAACAAGTTCACTAGTTAAAGTGAAAATACCACTGGTAATATTCCAAAGCAGAATGAGATAGTATCGCAAAAACAATCATCAAATCATCCTCCTTCAGGTGTTGTGGAAGACATGCAGAAGATTAATATTGTCTGTTACAAGTGTGGCAAAAAAACCCATATCAGTCAGGAATGTAGTTGAAAGAACTGAAAGCAGTCACCAAAGTGGTTAAGAATATTTCAACTTCACAGAATACAAAGACGAAGAATCAAACGGGAAAGGTCGACGAGAAAAATAAACTAGCTAATGTTTACACGACAAACAGGACAACCCTAAACAGTGTGGATGCCTTTAAACCATATATTTATGAAAGTATGTTAGCCGCGCTAGATGGGAGCAAGCAGATCCCGATGAAGATATTGCATGACACGGTGGAACAGTCTCTCACAGGAGATTCCGTTAGTTTGAAGAAATAGGAGGAGAGAAAGTGACCCCTATTTGCTGTTTAAAACTTTCATGCGAGTTGGTGACAGGTCATTTTGATTTCGGGGTAAAGGATTCATTGGCTGGCGAAGGATTGGAAGTCCTACTGGGTAATGAGGATGATGGAGCAACGTTTGTGCCTTGTCCCATTGTAACGGAAAAACCATTGAAGTATAGTCCTACGATTGAACTCGAAAAGGACTACCCGTATCTATTTCCTAGTTGTGTGATGACTAGGAGTATGACGAAGAAAGTGGCTGCAGAAGAATACAGATAAACCAAAGGAGTCATGAGCTTGGAAGATTTGTTTACAAAAGAAGAGCTTTTCCATGATGGGATACAAAAGGAGAGCTCCTGAGAGAGCCCGAGAGAAAAAGAACACCAGACGAATGAACAGGAAGGCGAGGAAGCAATAGACTTGGAAGAAATAGAAAACTCAGCATTAGAAGTAGGACAAGTGAGTCGGAAAAGGTTAATAGGATTGCAAAGGAAGGATACGATGTTAATAGAATTATTGTGCCATATGGTGGATGAGATGGAGTTGCAGCAGTCTCCCACCTGTTATTATCTAAAGGATGGCTTGCTTATGAGGTGGCATAGACCCGCTGATATCTTTGGGAATGCTGAAGGGGGCATATAACACTAGATATTAATTCCCGCACTGCTGAGAAGACAGGTGATCGCTGTAGCGCATGAGACAGGATACATGGGAATAAGAAAGACGACAGAGAAGATTATGAGACATTTTTTCTGGCCTGGCATGCATAAGGATGTGAGCCAGTTTTGCCATGTATATCACATTTGTCAGAGGGCTGGAAAGCCTAACGAGTACATCAAGAAAGCTCCCTTACACCCGATTGAAGTACGAGGAGTACCCTTCAGCAAGGTAATGATCAACAACCGTTGCCGAGAATTAAGAAAGGCCACGAATATAGGTCAACTTTGTTGTGAACAGTGACGAGATACCCAGAAGCCATACCCGTCAGGAACATCAGTGTCAAAATAATCACCGAGAAGTTGCTAGACTTTTTTTTACCTAGTTTAGTATTCCGGAAATTGTTCCTAGTAACCGAGGAACAAATTTCATGTCAAAATTGTTTCAGGACATGATGAAACTATTGGATGTGAAACAACAACTGTCTACTGTCTATCAACTGGAGACCCAAGGGGCATTAGAGAGATTTCATCAAACCCTAAAATGTATGTTAACAAAGTACGGCAACAAAACAGGAAATGAATGGGACATCAGACTACAGATGATGTTATTTGAAGTCGCAATGCTTATGAAGAAAGAATGGGATGTAGCCCAAATGAAATGGTGTTTGGACGAGAAGTAAGAGGACCAATTAAAATTTTAGCAGAAAAAGGGAGAGATCGAGAGGAAACAGATGGAGAATATGTTAAGAATTTAAGGAAAAGGATTGGCGAGTTAAGAATATTTCCCTTGAAAACTGGAAAACAAATCAAGGTAAATGAAAAAAAGGTTTGATATGAAAAGTAAGAAACTACTTGCACTAATCACAGTGGTAAGGAAGTTACAAGTTTTTGTAAATAGACCACAAAATGAAGAAATTATGGTTTACTTGGATCACAATCCTCTAACTTTAGTTAATAAAATTAAGAATAATAATCCAAGGTCAACTAGATGGTTGTTGTGTTGGCAACCATATTGTATTAATGTAAAGCATATATCAGGTAAAGAGAACGTGGTTGCAAATTATTTATCTCAGGCTGAATCGGTGGATTCAGGACCGGAATAAATAATCTTATTGGGAGGAGCTATCTTACGAAGCTAGTCTTCAGAAGAGTAGATTATTTTATTCACATATTTTATTTGTGTATTTAAGAGATGTATAGCCAGCTCATAAGGTGGGTCTCACTCATGTAGGATTAAGTAAATGTATGTAAGTTACATAAGACTATCATCATTTATTTAATTGTATTTTCATTTAGTTTCGTATGAGTAAATGTACGCTATTTGAAAGAATTAAATTTTTATTTCTCGTAGTTTTGTCACGAAGTCTTATGTAACCTTGTTAAAGGGTATGCTGCATGACACACATGAGGTCGCATGAGGGATTTCGTAATATTTTCCACGTGTTTAGAAAATGCATGAAGATTCTAGATCAAAATTATTTTTTTTTTTAAAGTTACGGAATGTGGTGGGTGGAGATAGCTGAGAGTGTCACCCTTGTCACGTGACATTAGTCCCTACTTACATGCTACCAAGTTGGCAACTCTGGCGCCGTAAAGCCCTTCCCCAAAGCTTCCAGAGGAGGAACTGGAAGGTTCTAGAGTAATTAGGTTGATGTATATAGGGGTCTAGCATGCATAACAGACAGAGAGATCCAGCCTGTTATTACGAAAGCCATCATTCCGCCAACCCTCTCACATGCACCTCTTTAACCATAAAGTCGTCTCCTCTCAAGCGTGAATAGTGTTGCCTCTCAAATGTGCACAGTGTTCATGAAACATTGATATATTTTGCATCTGATTAGAAGTAAAGGGAAGTGAGTATTATAAGTAAAGTTATATTGAGGATCATTTGTAACTAGCCCTATGAAATTAGTTAAAGGGAAGTGCATTAAAATTTTTCATTAACCGTTCTGTAACCTTGTGTGAACCAAAAGATGTAGGTGTAACAGTTACCTATATGTAAGTGTCATTATAGTTTATTCACCAGAATGATAAAGTGTTAACTTTTTTTTTATTAATTGTCAAAATTAAATATTTTCATTAAATAATTTCTAGTATAACAAGTGATTGTATTATATTTTGAAGTTTTTTGTCACAAGTCTAAAGTCTAGTTCAGATTTAAATTTCGAGTGATTTATTTTTGGTCTTAATTTTGTTGTTATTTTTATAGAATATATTTATTTTTGTAGAGGTGGGTATTATTTCGATCACCAATACTTACTCCAGTACTTGGCTCGCATTCCTAATTAAGAACCGAAGTAAGAGGTTGGTTTCAGAATAGTTCACGTTAAGTAATGACCCAGTTTAGTTTTGAGTGTAACGCAAAGAGACCTTTGGATGTTCAGTGTTCATATATATTACCGTCTGGTAGTTGCGTAATTTTCTCAGAGCTCGTGGTATTTCTCGTTTGTATCAGATTTATGTAATATAAAGCAGGTGAGTTTGGGAGCTCAGGAGTTTACGTAATTCGCTAGTCGTAATAATATATATATATATATATATATATATATATATATATATATATATATATATATATATATATATATATATATATATATATATATATGTATATTTATATATGGATGTATATATATATATATATATATATATATATATATATGTATATTTATATATGTATGTATATATATATATATATATATATATATATATATATATATATATATATATATATATATATATATATATTTAATGAATATCAATAATGCAACACTGTTGAAAATTCTATATGTGCTAATGGAAGCATATGATTAAAAATATTTCATTTCATCCATACATATGACACATAATTTCTCTCATATGCTTAATGGTAAACCGCCTATATAATTTAGTTTACTAATTTAAATAAGTCTGACACTGTCCCTATAGAGCTCAAATTTAAAGAAAATTTTGGGGAGCCTCATAACACCCCCTACACATCCCACCTGAACAGGCTCACTTCATTTACCACCCCTTCTGTTGCCCCCCCCCCCCCCCCGCCATTTTTAGAACCAGTTAAGCCCCTCCATAATATCATCATCATGATCATCCTCTCTTCCTACGCCTATTGACGCAAACGGCCTCAGTTAGATTTCGCCAGTCATATCTATCTTGAGCTTTTAAATCAATATTTCTCCAATCGTCCTCTGCTACTTCATGCTTCATAGTCCTCAGTCATGTAGGTCTGGGTCTTCCAACTTCCAACTCCCGTGCCTTGTGGAGCCCAGCTGAACGTTTGGTGAACTAATCTCTCTTGGGGAGTGCGAAGAGCATGACCAAACCATCTCCCTCTGCCCCTAACCATGATCTATTGATCTCATCCACAAATGGCACTCGAGTAATCTCTCTTATAGTTTCATTACGAATCCTGTCCCGTCATTTAACTCCCAATTTTCTTCTGAGGGCTTTGTTCTCAAATCTAAAAAATCTGTTGGATATTGTTTCATTGTCATACCACGACTCATTTCTATACAGTAACACTGATCTCACTAAACTGATATATAGCCTGATCTTTATGTGTAATTTCAGTCGATTTGATTTCCAAATTTTATTCAACCTAGCCATTGTCTGATTTGCTTTTTCAATCTTTCATTAAACTCCAATTCTAAAGACCCTGTATTAGAGATCATAGTTCCTAAATATTTAAATGATTCTACCTCATTAATTTTTGTCCCTTTAATATTTCATCTTCCATTGCATACTCCGTTTTCATCATCTCTGTCTTTCTTCTATTCATCTTGAGCCCATTCTCCTGAGATATGTCATACAATCTGGTAAGCAAGCATTGCAAATCCTGTGGTGTGCTGCTAATAAGGACAGCGTCATCAGCATACTCTAGGTCAGCTTATTTCCTATTACCAATCCTGTCCAATCCTTCTCCACCATCTCCAACTGTTCGATGCATTACAAAATCCACGAGGAAGATAGATAAGCAACATAGGTGGCAACACATTCCCCACTGTTCACCGGAAATTCATTTGTTAGGACTTCACTAACATTAACTTTGCACTTACTATGCTCCTGAACAAACTTAATCAAATTTACATATTTAAGAGGAACTCCATAATAATGAAGGACTCTCCATATAATTGGCCGGTGCACACTATCAAAGGCTTTTTCATAGTCCACAAATGCCATCAACAGTGGATTCCTATATTCTACACATTGCTGTACATGTTTTAAAATGAAAATTTGGTCAGTACAACTTCTACCGTTTCTAAATCCCGCTTGTTAATCTCTCAGCTTTTCATCAATCTTTCTCTCTAGCTCCAGTAGAATAAGCATGCTATATATTTTCATGACAACTAACGTAAATCAATTTTTTTTTTTGGCCATTTTTACCAACACTCCTAGCTCTCATTCATCAGGTTTTGCCTCTTCATGCCACATTCTACAAAATAAACTTGAAAGTATTGTGGGAGTCACTTCATTTTCGGCCAATATCATCTCAGTAATTATTCCATCATATCCAGGGACATTCCATCTCTTGAGGTTTTTAAGAATAGCTTCGACTTCAAAGACACTGAATTCATTCATGGGCACAGCAAGGTCTTCCACAGCTTCAGTTATATGAATCAAATTATTCCCTTCATATCTCCTATTCATGAGCTTACAAAAGTGTTCCATACGAATTTGCCCATAATGTATATATATATATATATATATATATATATATATATATATATATATATATATATGTATATATATATATATACATATATATATATATATATATATATATATATATATACATGTATATATATATATATATATATATATATATATATATATATATATATATGATAACTATTTGCGCATTTCGCCTGGGGCTCTGATCGTGAGGTCGTTAAGAGAATGCAGGCATTATTGTATCAAACATGTATGGCTTATTTGAATATATATATATATATATATATATATATATATATATATATATATATATATATATATATATATATATATATATATATATATATATATGTGTGTGTGTGTGTGTGTGTGTGTGTGTGTGTGTGTTTATGTGCAGTATATGCAATAAAATTCATCTTAGTATTTCTGATGCAAAGGAAAGTGGAGTGGTGAAAATTATAAAATTAAATCACATAGTAGTAAGATCATTCACGCCGAAGATGAACTTTAATCGCTTTCTTTAATTCCTATCATGAAAAATGAGCAGCATTTTTTTCTGTTGCGAAATAAGATATTGCTTTACTCTATCGACGAAATTCTGATTTCACCTGCAGGTCAAAAATTCTTGCAATCCTGAGATCTTAATGTAGTTTCAGCGGTTTGTTATATGGAAATCTTATTATGTATCTTGCTCCCTATTGTGTAATAGAATCTGCCTGGCATCTCATTATTCGGGCTACTATGTACTGTGTTCACAAATAACTTTCTTGAATTGAGATTTATTAAACATCTGACCCAAGAAATAAGACATTCTACGATGAGCTAGCTCTTTGCTCTTTATATAAATGAACATGGCAACGAAGACAGTGATAGGTAGCCGGGATTGGGTAACTGGAAATCGCTGCTCAGCAACTCACTTCTCGCGCTCGAGTCTCAGTGGCTCCAGATCTGTGCTCGGTGTGACGTCAGTCAGTATATGCCTAGCTTCTGTACGCGAAAGGTTATTGTTTCAAGTTTTCTCTTCGGTGCTAAATATTTACAGATAATCTGCTTATATTGTTCCTAGAGTGCAAACCCATATTCCTGACACCTTTGAGGTGGCCGGGTTACCCTGAAGTCCGGTTTAACGTGTAGAAAGGGAATAGTGGGAGTTGCGCTATCTTTAGATACGGCGAGTCAGGTAAGATAAAACAGAATTGGTGTAGGGAATACAGCTTGCTAGACTAACTTCCCACTCCACTCAATTCGTATAGCGCTATCTTCTCTTGTCATCGTGCTTGAATTTTCATCCTCTGCCTCTAAGTTGTTGTAGCTTTGCATTTATGTATTAAAATTTAAAGGGTAGTCACCCCATTAAGCTGTTTAATGTTTCTTAAGTATAAATCTGGATTTGGTTTTGTGCCATTTTTTTTTTATTGTATTTTTGCATTAAGCCTTGAAACTGTATTGATCGTGGAGTCGATTTTTTTTTCAGCCTTCATCAGAATAAACCAGTAAATACAATGACTGGATGGTCGCTTTGAATTAGGGAATTAGGAGATCAACTCTGGCTGGAAGATTACTAGCCGTGTTTGTCAAGATCCCATATTAATGTCAGAGCTAGCTGGCTACTGTTGATGTAGAAAGAAGAAATAAGCTCTACTTTGCTTCATCGCGACGGACTTTTTTTTTTCTTTTTTTATAACATACGTTTAATGATTAAGGGGATAGAGTATAATTATTTCTCATCTGTTTATGCCTGTCTCTCCAGCTTGCATAGAAAAGTTCACGATAACGGTGTAATCATTTCTATGATATTTTTTCATCATGATTGCAGGTTATGGAAACGTTTTATTATTTATAATAACCTTTAATGAGGTGCATTTGTTCAAATCCTTGGAGTCACGTTCATTGTTGTTGTTTGTCCTTATTTTTTTTTTAGTTAGTTATTTAGGTAACCAAGAATTAGCTTTATTTATATAATGAGTTCCGTGAGAACTCCCTGATGACAGTAATGTACAGTTAAAATTAAATACGGCGTTAAAAGCGTAATTAAATGTAATTAATTACGTAGACTGAATTGATCCACACAAAAACATTACAGGCCTACGACGTAACATCTTGCCTCAATAAGACAAATATAGCCACAAGAAATCGTGTAATTTTAATAGTAGTAAATGAATATAAACCGTGTGTAATACCGTAATGAACATAAAGGGTGTTGTATCATGTTAAATTTCATGCAGGTTTTATATCCAACATTGTTGATTTATTTATAAATTCTACTTCCAATCAAACTTCCATAAATACTGCATTCGGTGATA
>NC_090752.1:21999888-22002388 GCF_036898095.1 Palaemon carinicauda
GGCGAGAGCTATACAGTACGTGATGATTCGAGAATGGATTTGTCGCGTGGCATCTTGTTGTGCATGCTAGGCCTGGACGCTTCTAGTATGTCACGAATATTCGGACTATTGGTCCCGCGTTTACAACGGACAGGTGACATGCGGGAGGGGCAGAGACGTAAGAGACCTGACTGAACACCGCTCGTGTTTGGAGATATTCTTCAGCTACACCCTCTGTGACTGAAAGTTAGTGACTACACACAACGATAAAGTATTTTGAAGAAAACAAAGAAGATTGAAATAACATTCATCATCAGACAGAAGCTCTGATTCTTCGTGTCAACATTTTATATCGGGGACTATACAACGCCATCTATCCCGTGATGTATACAAGTTTGGAAAGTCCACTCGACCTATCCCTATTACTAGATTTTGCATAATGTGCATCATGGAGAGAGAGAGAGAGAGAGAGAGAGAGAGAGAGAGAGAGAGAGAGAGAGAGAGAGAGTGTGAAAGGTTTTTGATTACAGAAAGTATTCAGAAACAATCATTAATGCTGGATAGATTATTTCAGAAATTAGTTAAAGAATTTAATAAAATCGAAAATTGCATTGTTGAAACTCTTGAAAACATGAAACGATTTTGCTGTTTTTTTTTTCTTTGCGTAATTTCTTCTATCTAAAGAAAAAGGATTTTGGGGAACAACATTTATTGCCTTTGGAACTTTCCCTCATAGAAATCGTTGAAAATGGACAAAGTAGGTCGCAGAAAAGATTGAGAGATTTCCTAATACCGATGCAGGAAGCCACATGTATGTTTCTGCTTGTTGAACTTTTGAAAGTCAATGCCTAGAAAATTGGTCTTTGTTGTGAAAATACGTTTGTAATTTAATCATTCCTTAGAAAATTTATTAAAAAACCTTATATCAACATATCAATCTTTATAGAGTGAATCATAATTGGAAGTGTCCTACCGTAATGCTCTTAATTTCGTCTAGGTTTATGACGTAACGGAAAACGAAAAATATCTTTGAATAAAACCTTATGGGTACCTGGAATGGTGACCCCTGCCAGAGAGTACTTTTGGGATGAAGTCCATGAAGATATGAAGGCTTTTTAACATGGAAATCATATCTACCTTAGAATTGTTATTAGTTTTTACTCCGAAGTAACTTAGGGTACAGTAATCCAATGTCGGGACCTCAATGAAATTTACATTGCTGAGGATTGTGTTCTGGGTAGATCGACTCTTGCTTTATTTGATTCTTAGATTCCTATCCAGGGTAGTCACCTTTCTTTGGCTGAACGAATGTCCTAATGTTTGAATTTTATATAAGACTTTTCTCTTTGATTTCGTTCATATTTACTTCCTTAGTTTAGTTTACAGTATATATATATACATACATATATATATATATATAAATTATATATACTTATTTATCATCTCCTCCTACGCCTATTGACGCAAAGAGCCTCGGTTAGATTTCGCCAGTCGTCTCTATCTTGAGCATTTAATTCAATACTTCTCCATTCATCATCTTCTATTCCGCGGTTCATAGTCCTCAGCTATGTAGTTATGGGTATTCCAACTCTTCTAGGGCCTTATGGAGCCCAGCTGAACGATCGATGAACTAATCTCTCTTGGGGAGTGCAGAGAGCATGCCAAAACCATCTCCATCTACCCCTCATCATGATCTCATTCACTTATGGCACTCGAGTAATCTCTGTTATAGTTTCATTTCTAAAACCGTCCTTCCTTTTAACTTCCATATCCTTCTAAGGGCTTTGTTCTCAAATCTACTACATCTATTGGAGATTGTTTCATTGTAATACCATGACTCGTGTCCATACAGTAACACCGATCTCACTAAACTGACATAGTCTTATTTTTATATGTAATTTCAGGCGATTTGATTTCCAAATTTTTATTAACCTCGCCATGGTCTGATATTTTTTTCTTTTTTTTTTTCACTAAACTCTAATTCTAAAGACCCTGTTTTGGAGATCATAGTTACTAAATACTTAAATGATTCTACCTCATTCATCCTTTCTCCTGCCAATGATATTTCATCTTCCATTCATATTCCGGTCTCTTTCTTCTATTCATGTTTAGCCCAACCTCGTGTGATATTTCATGCATTCTGGTAAGCAAGCATTGCAAATCCTGTGGTGTTCTGCTAACAAGGACAGCATCATCAGCATACTCTAGGTCTGCTAAATTCCTATCACCAATCCAGTCCAATCCTTCTTTACCATCTCGATGAAGTCACTGGCAGCAGGGTGACGGAAGGGGTTTAAAGTGATGGACAAACTGTCTCTTCGGCTTTTACTCCTGATGCCTGGTGGTTAGCCAGGCATCAGGGGTCACTTGCCTTAGATAGGCACTGCGCATCATAAGGAACTGGCCATGCTTTTACGTATATAGCCAATAAACCCTCTATGGAATTAGTCAGTCATGGAAAGAGAAGATGGAAGAATAGTCCTGGGCGTAACGCGGTGCTAAGATAAATCTGAGAGAGAGA
>NC_090752.1:22007388-22029888 GCF_036898095.1 Palaemon carinicauda
ACAAAACTTTCAATTTTCCTTATGTAGACTACTATATATATATATATATATATATATATATATATATATATATATATATATATATATATAAAAGAGAGAGAGAGAGAGAGAGAGAGAGAGAGAGAGAGAGAGAGAGAGAGAGAGGATGAAAATGGAAATATCAACACAAGATTGCTGAGGATTTCTATACAATGCCATACAATAGTGATATTACATAATACTTAGCCAATACAAATAATGAAACGCCCGAGCCAGTACCAAAAGTGACAGTAGAAGTAAAGTGAGTATTAAAAGGCATGAAAAGAGGCAAAGCAGAGGGCGAAGATGGTCTAACAATTAATTTAATTATAGATGGAGGAGATTTCAGAGAACTAAAACTCGCTGAACTTTTCACAAAATGTCTGCAAGAATTCTCTATACTTACAGCTTGGAAAAAAATTATTCTAATACACGAAAAATGGAGACACAAAAGACTTCAATAATTACTGCCCAATAAGTTTACTCTCAGTAATATATAAAATATTTACACAGGTCGACTTTAATTAACCAAGAGAGCAGACAGGCTTTAGAAGTGATTATTCAATAACTAACCTCATCCATGTAATTAACCAGCTAATGGGAAAATCAACAGAGTAAGTATTACATTTATAGACGATGAAAAAGCGTTTGATTCTGTCAAAACGTCAACAGTAATGGAAGCCCTTCAAAGACAAGGAATAGATAAATCTTATGTTAGAACAATTGGGAATACCTATACTGGAAGTACATTAATCCTAAAACTACATAAAGATATTTAGAAAATTCCGATCGAGAAAGAATTTATTTAGGGAGACCCAATATCCCCTAATTTATTCAGTGTGCTTAAAAGAAGTTTCTCAGAATTTAGACAGGCAAAATGTAGGACTTGATATTAATAGGGAATACTTTAACAACTCTAGATTTTCAGATGACATAGATCTATTTAATGAGTAATCGGAGATTCGAATAGAGATGGCAAAAATGTAAGACTGAAAGTGAATATGAGTAAAACTAAGATAATGTTCAATAAAAATGTATAGACAAAAAAAAAAAAAAAAAAGGGGGTAGTGTTGGGCAAACCTCTAGAAATTTTTAATGAATATATGGTACATACTTAAGACAGACAGAAATTGGTTCCCCAGGACATGAAGAGCTTTTGGTAAACAAAATAAGATTATGAAAGGCTAAATACCACTTTCTCATAAAAGAAAAGTATTTAATCAGATAGTCCTACCAGTTTTACCTTATGCATCAGAAACTTGGAGCCTTACCAAAACCTTAGAACATAAGTTAGCTACAACTCAAAGAGCTATGGAAAGAATAATGATGGGAATAACACTAAGAGACAGAAAAAAAGTACAACATGGATACGAGAGCAAACTAAAGTAAGGATATTCTAACATGTAATATAAAGAAATGGAAATGGACAGTACATATAATGAGAAGGATAGATGGACATTAAGAATAACAGAATGGGTGACTAGAGATTGCAAGAGAAGCAGGGGAAGGAAGAGAATACGATGATTAACGAACTAAGAAAGTTTGTGGGTTTGGACGGGCATAGCAAGGCCATAAACAGACGCAAGTGGAAGATGTCTGCAGTAGACTAATAACGGCTGATATGATGATGATGATATTATTATTATTATTATTATCATTATTATTATTATTATTATTATTATTATTTACTCCTACTATTAAATTGGAGTATCCCTCCGGAAGAACTGCTTACCATAGCTAAGTAGTTTCTTCTACCCTTACCAAGAGGAAAGTAGCCACTGAAGAATTACAGTGCATTAGTTGAACCACTGAGTGAAGAAGAATTGTTTGTTAATCTCAGTATTGTCAGGTGCATGGGGACAGAGGAGAATGTGAAAAGAATAGGCCAGACTATTCGGTGTGTGTGTAAGCAAAGGAAAAATGAGTCATAACCAGAGAGAGGTATCCAATGTAGTACTGTCTGGCCAGTCAAAGGACCCAGTAACTCTCTAACAATAGTATCTCAATGGGTGGCTGGTGACTTAGCCATTTTATATATATATATATATATATATATATTATATATATATATATATTATATTATATTATATTATATGGTAGTCTCCTATCTGGGAACTAAAAATATAATATTACATATATTATTGCAGACAAGCTACACAACCCTCAAGGTCTAAACTCACCTGTTTTTTTTTTACATTAAATCTGTTACACTTGATAATATTAGTACCCGAGCTCTGACAGCAATATACAAAAACACTGAATATCCAAATGTCTCTTAAGTACACTCAAAACAAAACTGGGTAATTATTATTACGATCTATTCAAACAACTTCTTACTTCGATTCATTAACAGGATACAAGCGAGTATGAAATAAACACTGATGATTGAAATAATACATTCTTTACAAAAATAAATATATTCTATACAAATTACAACACTTTGAAAGAATTTGCATAAAAAATAAATCACTCGAAATATTAAGTCTGAACAAAACTTAGATTAAGACAAAAAATGTTACGCTCTGAAAATTATATAATCACTTGAATTGAAATATTAAATTTTAATAAAACTTTAGACTAAGACAAAAGAAATAATTATACTCTAATGCTTAAACTCTTAAAGAACTTACATAAAATAACTGATAAACTTACTAACTTCATATATTTTCATAAATCTCCCTGAGCCAGTTACAAAGATTGATTTACACAATACCAACACTCACCACAACTCCATAAATTTAAAATTTCTGGTAATTTTTAAAGTAACAATTTAACTCACTACACACAATATACGCTGAGGTACAAAATCACTTTGGAGAGGACACACTATAGGTAGTAGGGAGAGAGAGAGGGAGGCACTTTTGGCTCTTTCACTGGAAAACAGTTTCTCTTCTGCTGCTATGCAGCTCTGGGGTGCCTATATATGACTTCGTTACTTCTAGAATATTCTAATAGATTATTCTCGTGGTTTGAGGGCCAGCTTGGCGATGCCAGAGTTTCCAACTATCACGTATCAAACAGAAGAATCAACCTCACGGCACGACAACTTTCTCTCTCTTCTGCTCCACCCACCCACCGTTCTCGGAAATAAAAATAAAAAAATAAAATCTAGATTGCATATTTTCTCACAAACATGACGCAATACCTCATATAAATATAAAAAAGATTTTCATAAGCCCTTGTTCATATCTCTTATGGATCATGTAGCACTCTTAAACAGGTTACGTAAGACTTCGTAACAAAATATGTGAACTAAAAAGTTAATTCTTAAAAAAATAACGTAAATCTACATATACTGACTTAAAAGAAGAATACAGTGAAATTAACGACGAAAGTCTTACGTTATTTACATACAAATCTTATATATGCATGAGAGGAACTCATCTTAGGAGCTGGCTATTCATTTCTTCAATGCACATTTGAAAACATAAATAAAATACCTGATTAACTTATTTACTCTACTCTAGACTGCTTTTTAAGTATATATATATATATATATATATATATATATATATATATATATACATATATATATGTATATATATATATATATATATATATATATATATATATATATATATATATATATATATATATATATATGATAAATGGTAGTATTCCTTTTAGAAAGCTTCCATTTTAGAAGGAAGGCGGACGAAAGCAGAAACTTTAGCATTTTGAACTGCATTGATTTAAGAGATCACCAAGTTTCAGGAAATTATCTATCCTATCATCAGTAATAAAACTCTTGAATATAAACAAATTAATACACACCGATTGATAGAATATTCCAAATGAAATTAATGGTCCAAGAATAACATACAAAAGAAAAATATATATATATATATATATATATATATATATATATATATATATATATATATATATATATATATATATATATATATATATATACAGTATATATATGATTTACAATACATTATGAGAATAAGTCTGATATGAGAACAAATGAACATATACACAACCAAAAATTCAAGTTTACAGAGGTCACAGAAAGGATGGCAAACAAAAATATATTGCGACCCAAATAAGGAACTTGCTCAGAAAATTATCATAAGTTAGGAGTGTTCATCGTCAGATTATTTGCATTGTAAAAATTTGTAATGAATTGTTAAGCAATCTATAAACGAACAGCTACTTTAGTGCCTTAGATTTGGGGATAATTGTTTGATGAAAAGAGACTATTGGGAGAGTAGAGAAAAGTTGTTAGGTGACGGATAATATTTTAAAACCAGAATAATTGAGGGTTTATTAGGTTGCATAAGCATGATTACGAATGGAGGAAAACGCCTTTTTATTCAGTGTATCCAGTACAATGACTGAAACCTCTATGGGAATCAGTGTAGACTTTCAAGAGACGATTGGAACAACCTACAGCACATACAGTAAATTCACAATTTACATTTGGGACAATTATACAGGCAAACAATTGAGGATGCATCAATTCCGGAAAAGTATCTAAATTTGGGCAATAAATTCTTAAAAAAACAAATTAAACTTAACATAGGGATGGAAGTCACCAAGTACCTTCCAAGTCTGCATTCAACATTTTTAATTACTTCATGTAAATGGTAATGAGTCATTCATTTCTTTCCTTGGAACATTGAATACAGTAGCCTTTGGTCGGAATAAATTGTCTAAAAAGTGTCAGTTTTTCATACAAGTGTAATGGGTAGCAATTATGAATAAAGTTTTAGCAACATAACTTCATTAAGGAACCTAGCTAATCTGATGACAGATTAAAAACCCCAAAGTAATATGTGACAAGAAAATGGTTAAGAAAACGGAGTTTCTGAAAAAAATTTAATCTAAGTCCAGTAAAATCTAAGATACCAGTAAAAAAATATCCATCATGGCGAGAAATCAAAATGTCCCAAAATGAAATTAGATTATTATGCTGTAAACCTAGAGTAAACTCGACATTTGGATGAAATGAATTTATATATTCTAAGAACTAAACAGAATAAAGGTATCGTCGACATAACGTTAGTGAAATAGGAGTTCAAAAGATCCAAGGCATTGATTCTAGCCTTAATATTGTACAACGAACCTTCGGTTTCAGTGACGTTGCCAAGACACTCGCCACGCACGTTGCTATTTTCCTTTCCGTTCCGTTTATTTTGCATACTTCTATGCTTAATTTCCTACTCCCATGAGGTCTTACCTCTGCCCCCATCTCGGCTAGTATTTTGGTATAATGTAAAACTCATATTCTTAACCTCCGACAAACACACAATATATATACTCCTATATATATATATATATATATATATATATATATATATATATATATATATATATATATATATATATATATACACGGTATATAAAGTAGCAACATTCGTGGTGAGTGTCTAGGCAACGCCACTGTAACCGAAGGTGCGTTATTATGGCTAGAATCAATTTTGCGATGGAGAGGATTTGAGGGAGCTCTGCAGAACTCGTAGACTAAGGTGGATTTTGTGCCAGCCAAGGAGTCACCATCATCATCTCCTCCTATGCCTATTTACGTAAAGGGCCTTGGTAAGATATCGCTGGTTCGTCTCTATCTTGAGCTTTTAAATCCATACCTCTTCATTCATCTCCCACATCACGTATCATAGTTTTCTGCTATGTAGGCCTGGGCCTTCCAACTCTTCTAGTCCCTTATGGACCCCAGTTAAAAGTTTGGTGACTTATTTCTCTTGGAAAGTACGAAGAGCTTCCAAACCACATCTTTCTACCCCTCACCATGATCTCATCCGCACATGACACTCGAGTAATCTCTCTTATAGTTTCATTTCTTATCGTGTCCTGCAATTTAACACCTAATATTCTTTTTAGGTTTTTTTTTTTTTCATATACACTGAATCGGTTGGAGATTGCGTTATTGTCATGTATGACTCGTGTCCATACAATAACACCGGTCTCACTAAACTGATATGTTGGCCGATATTTTTATATGCAATTTTAGGCTATTTGATTTCCAAATTTTACCTAACGTAGCCATTGTCTTGTTTGTTTCTTTCATTAAATTTCAATTCTAAAGACTCTGTATTGGAGATCATAGTTCCTAAATACTTAAAATGATTTTACCTCATTAATTATTTCTTCTTCCAATGATATTTCATATTCCATTGCATATTTCGTTCTCGTCATCTCTGTCTTTTTTTTTTTTTCTTATCATGAGCCCAACCTGATGTGGTATTTGCCTAGGAATACCAGTTTGTTTATAATAAAATTTCAGTGTAAGACCCATTGTTACAGTTTAGCCACCACTGTAAGATGCGTTTACTTATTCTAAATTGCTTTGCAGTCTTTTTAGTAAAATTTAAGACTTTCCTGTAAATATACATTCTTTTAGCTATTATAAATAGAAGTATTTCTATTTATTGTTATAATAAGATCTATGGGGGCATGGATTACTTATCTCCTTGCATTAGTTGAGTGAGTAACTGAAAAGAAAATAAGTACATTTGCTGTGCTCAGTTATGCAAGAGAGGCGTAACCTCACCGGACGCATGTTTTCTTATATGTGTTATGTGTTTGGCCGACCTTTTGACTCGAATGGTGATGATATGTGCTGAGGGTGTGGTGAGTCGGCACAAATTCGCAGTGGAAACATCCACCATTACCGCTACTGCAGCTTTTTGAAAGATAGATGGTCCAATTATTGATTGCGACCGCCCCTTACTAGAATTGCGAGTTCCATTGAACTTGCAATTTATTGGTATCATCTTTCAGTTACTCCTTGAAATTTTACATTAACCTCCAGCCTAGAGTTGTGGTTAGTGCAAGTGTACTTTTTCCTTCCCAAGAGTGTTACTGCTGTTATTGATGCTGTTAAGAGTGTTACTGCTGTTATTGATGCTGTTAGATAAAGGTAGCATTGCGTTAGGAAGCTTTATGAAAAGTTATGAAATACTAATAAGTGCATTGTGGGATGCCATTATCTACAGCGTTCAAAAACAAGAATCTGGTGTTTTTCTCTAATCATGCTTCATAAAATTCATGTACTGTAGAGGTTATTATTCATTTCGATGAGTGTATTAAAGGTACAAACATTTTGTTTATGTTGAGCGCAGTCTTTGTCGACACCAGAATTGAGGAAGGGAAATGAATCCTCAGTACAATTTAGTGAAATAGAACCTTTAAATTTTCTCTCTCTCTCTCTCTCTCTCTCTCTCTCTCTCTCTCTCTCTCTCTCTCTCTCTCTCGTGTTTTCCACAGAATGTATAAGATTATGTTGATATAGAATTATCTTTGTTATTTGTTTTGCAAGGTGAAGGTAATTATTAACAAAACAAAATGTCCATGTTAGGCATTTGCCGGCATTATTTTTTGCAACTCAGAATGACTTTGATTAAGTATGATAAGATTTAGGCTGAATCTGTGCAAACCTTAGAATTATTGATGAGTTGTGCCGATTGTTGAAAATCCTAAAAACATTCCCAAGAAGAACCCGTATGAGGAAGTTGCAATAAGAAGCCCATTTTTTTTGCTGTCCCTTTTCTTGACACCAAATAGTGTCTTCCTCTCAAATCAAGTTCAGTTAGAATATTTTACCGAAACAATAATCGAATGCTAAGGCGATTTCAGAAATAGATGAAAACTTTTTATGTATGAAGTTAAATTCATCCCTGAGATTATGGTCAGGTTTTCAAGAAGTTTAAACTTTCATTTTGGAATAATGAGCGGAGCAAAGCCTATTTAGGAAAAAAGGACACTACTTGCGCGATGTATAGCTACGAGAATAATAATTGTAAGGGCCTCTCTTGCTGAAAAACGGGACTTAATCTTCCAAAACATGATAAAGAGTATTCGTGCAGTTGTCGTTGACATGATTGTGTAACTACATTACTCCAGTTGACACTGGACGAATTATTTTTGGTTTGGGTTGAAGGCAGATTATCTAATTTTTTAAGAAATGATTTCAGATAAGATTTCGGAAATTCTTAAAAAAACTCCCATGTCAGTACGATAGCTCTTGATGAAGCTGCTTAGAAAGAAAAACCTTGTTGATGTGGCTATTCTTATTCTACAAGTATAATCTTAGTTGGTGCAAACACTGTGTGGCAACGAGTGGTTGCCAGTTATGTTTTTCTGTTGTATTCTTTTGTAAGACTGTTTCACCTCAGGTTTGTATTTGCAATTCCCTTTATTTCGAAATCGATGGAAGTCAGGCTTAATTGCAAGTCACCTCCATTTTTGACATGACTAAGGCTTGTATCCTCTTTAACAATAATCGATATTCATAGAATGGTAATCTATTGACTTTAATCATTCAGGATACTTTGGTGGCTCCGGGCCGCCCCGCTCTCACTCTATCATACACATGGCGGCTGAAGAGTCCGTCGGGTTCCAAGGTCAAACATATGTGTGCATTAGAGGAATCGATGTCGTCGAAGAGCGTTATTGTCCACATCTTTTCCTAGCCGGCCTTTGTATCAATTACATTGAAAGGTACAGCTCACAAGGTTATAAATTTTTTCATGAACATAAGTAAAAAAAAAAAAAAAAAAAAAAAAAACCGTGTTGTTTATATCTTAGTCATCTATGCATTTATTTTAAATTGAAGCATTTTCGTATATACTTGATATATTTTTATTGATTACTTTATACGAAATTTGATATTTTTCCGTCAGCTTTTGTGTATGGAACTGATAACATAGATGTTTTTGGTTTTGATAACAAAAGTAAAACCGGTCTTTTTTTTTTTTATATTTTACAAAGCCAACTCAGTACCGAGAAACTTGGAAATATGGCAATTTTTTTAGTTCAATCCATGTTATTGCATAGTGAAGTGCATTGGTCCCGATATATCTATATTTAGTCTTTGATTACAATTGGTATATATATATATATATATATATATATATATATATATATATACTGTATATATATATATATATATACGTACAGTATATATATATATATATATATATATATATATATATATATATATATATATATAGTTCTCATACTAAACCTGTATAATTTGATTCGTCCGCTCAGATGTGTCGGCATCAAACAGTTATAACTAATCAGATGACAAATTATCTTAGCCTCATTGATTGTGACCAACTAATAAATCCCAAAAATCTAATTATAATGGCATAAATTAAGGAAAATCCCGAAAAATAATGAAACGAGAAATCAAAATCCTTAGTCCTTCATTGGCTTTAATTTGTTTTTACTGGTAACTTGTTGCCAGTTGGAAAATTTGACAGCTGGTCTCATAATCCTGTCTCCCTTCTCCATCATTTATGGAGATCTCTCCACCAATGGTTACTGATCAATTCTTAAATCGTCTGTTGTCACAAAAGCACGTTTGTGTTGTTGCTCCAACATTCTGATATAATTATTGAATTTATTTAGAATTCATTTTAGCTTCTGGATACAATTACCACCCTCGACTTATCCTTGGATTATTTGCCTTTAGGGGATTTTGAATCCTTTGATGGTCTTAGTGCAATATTAGTATGCCATCAGACTTTGAGATTCGACACACTCCTGTAATAAATGTTCAACTAGGATAAGTAGAATGTTTGCCTTTGCTACTCATTTTCTTTGTCAGCCCTGCTTGGGTAGTAAATTTGACATTGCTGTCATATAAAATTAGTGTTAGGGTTGGTCTAAAGAAGACTGCAAGTTATATGTCAAGAATATAGACTCTTTAGGCAAGGAACATAGTAGTTATTAGTCTGGTAAAATCATGAAGAGTAGTCTGGTGCAGTATGAGGCTCGATCTTCACTTTGCCAGGAGACTAGTTCAGCCTCAGGAGAGTGGGTAGAGCCTCCGAAGGATATTGCTCCAGCTACGACAGTTTCCTCCGATGGATCTGCAGCTATCATAAGTTGCTTTGAGGAAGTTCAGGCAATTTTGGAGGACAAATTTTCAAAGTTGAATAGGGAGACTTTCACTTTAGTGATTTTTTTTTCTTTAAATGTACCTGTATTTCCTTCCAACACTGCACCTGCATTTGGTACACCTTTGAAGGGTAGGTCGCAGGTCCAGTTAGCCATAACCCTTGATAGGTATATGCACAGCATGGAAGAAGAAATCTCATTGCAACATCACCAGCGTAGAGATAGGAGATAGCACTTCCTTAGTAGACCGTTTCCTTTGCCTACCAGGAACCACAGGTCTTTGCTATGACATCTTTCACCCATTCTCAGTCAAGGTACTGGCAGGGTCGCAGATCTCCTACAGGATCTTCAACCAAGAACGGGGATGCAGAATTCTCCAGGACAACAGCATGGATGACATAGCTATTGAGACTTTGGTCCCTAATTCCTTCAGGGAAGTGACGAGTCTTCAAGACAATGACATGGATGACATAGGTTTAGAGGCTTTAGTCCCTAGTTCCTTCAGGGAATTGATGAGCCTTTTTAGAGAAATACCTTCCCAGAGAGTATTCGTCATGTGAAGGAGGTATCGGATTCTAAGCCTTCCCTGAACTGCTTTGTTCAGGGTCTGAAGAAGCAGAAGTTGAACAGACCTCCCAAATGAACATTGTCAGAGCCTTTGGAGTTATCTTGCCAGGGAATCAGGAAACGAGCAAGGCTTAAAGATACCTACAGTTGGAAGAAAAATCTTATGGTACAGCTCCCACACCTCTCAACCCCACCTTTGAGGACGTGTTACGGTTAAAAGTGAAATGGCAATGTGCTATGGTAGGTATCACTAAAGAGTGCAAGAGACTGGAAGCCTCTACTAGAAGAGTCCAGTAGGTCAGGACCATACTGGCCTGCTATGGTGTTTTGACAGCTTTTCTGAATTAACCTTTTCTCGTCACACACCGACTCTCTACTTGCATATAGCCAGGAATATTGGACACTGTCTTAGAACCAAATGAAAGATGTAACTTTCCATGAGGCCTATCTGTTATGTGAGAAAAGGAACTATTATCAGCAGGCCCCCTGCTTCTCTCTCCACACAATATAAATATCTCCATAGGGAATCCCAGATGTTTGGACATCACATATTTGAATCTGCTTTTGAACTTACAGTTCTAGAGGACATTCTCTCACGACCTCAACTTCTAAAGAATATGTCGCTGCAAAAACAGTCCTACACCCTGAATGATTCGGGAAAATGCCCTATTCTTCAACAAGGAGGGCAAGGAGGAGAGACTAGATACGGGAAGAAGCAGATGTCCATAACTTCTTCATCAAACTACCATTCTAGGAAGATGGACAAGAGGAAAAACTTTAAATCAAAACACAACTCTGTCCAGAAGGGTTTTCAGAAATAGGTGACAGTTCCTTTGCACGAATGAGTGAGTGGCTGTTTGCAACATCATTTGGAGCCCTGGTGAGACGCTCTCAATTTGAACCCTTAGGTGATCATCGTCCTAAGGGAAGGGTACAGAATACCTCTCAGTTTCAACCACCCCTAAGCGCTGAGGGAAGAAATATTATTGCTAGAGTCCAAGTGGGCCATAAAACCAGCCCTATCCAATTCCTTGTGTTATCACAGCCACATGTTTGCAGTTACAAAAGCCTCCAGGGGTTGGAGACTTATCATCTATCTCTCATCCTCAACTCCTTCATAGAGAGAGACTACTAAGTTCAAGATGAAGACTCCAAAGACTTCTTTTAGCTATCACGGAAGGGGACTGATTTTTTTACCATCGACCTCCAGGATACTTATCTCCAATTCTTAATCCATCAGGACTTTCGTCATCTTCTGCACTTGTGCTAGGGATAGGAGACTTGGTAGTTCAATTGTCTCTGCTTTGGACTGTCATTGGTTTTTCAGCTCTTTTTCGGGATTGTGGCCACCAATCTCCCCAGGAAGGGTATTCGGATGTGCCACTACCTGGATGACGGCTCTTCCTATCTTCAGCCCTTCAAGATGCTCTTCGTGTGAAGGTATTGGCCCTGGATCTTTGCAGGGCAATTGGATTCAAGATCAACCATAAGTCTTCTCTTACACCATATCAACAGACGACTTATTTTAGTATGAATATTGTCTATCCAATTTTGGAGGGTCTTCCCTTTTCAAGAGGGAAAGACTACCTTAGGTAGATTATAGAGGAGTTTTTGTTAAATTTAATCCCAAGGGTTTCTCTATGGATGAGTCTTGTATGTCACCTCACCTTCCTCATGTTACTAATTCTCAAAAGGGGATGCCGTATGATGGACCTTCATTTCACCTTGAAGCAACATTGAGACTGGCGGACAGCATGAGACCTATTCAGTAGACAGTACACTTGCAGGAGGATCATCTTTGGTGGTCCTAGGAGATCACTGTTAGTGCAGGATTATCACTCAAAATCCTCGAGCCTATGTTTGTTCTGCATACAGACACTTCGGACGTAAGGTGAGAAGTCTCTCTGGAGCAGGAGTGCATTGTTGGGTTACAAACTCCTTTCCTAGAGCTCCAGGTCTATAAACTGGAGAGAGCTAAAGATAATCTGGGAGCTTCTCTATTACACTCCTTTGCGCATGCCAGGATCCAGAGAAGAACGGGTCTGCTAACGTGATGACCAAAATAAGACCTTTTCTGTGCAGTTAGTTACGTTCGCCCCTCTCCACCAGAGATTCCCTTGCCATAGGCCTATGTCTACATTTAAGCAGTCATTTTAGTTTTTATTCTAATCCTTTTCCTTTATAAAAACTGATCTCTATTTTAAGTTTTTTCACCTTTCACTTTAATGCGAAATTGACGAACAGGGATCCTGATTCATCGATGGTCAGTGAAAATAAAACTATACAGTAGGAATGAAAACGAAACCATTTTCATTTTATGTATTATTGTTTTGATCCACTTAACAAAAAATGGACAAAGAACTTCTCGATATCCTTTCAGTAACAATTCATTAGTTTTGAAAAAATTCCTGCTTCGAAACCCATTCCCTTTTTTTTCTTTTTTCTTTTTTTTCTTTAAATACAGTAATTTTATTTAGATACATCATTCGAAAATACACAAGTTTTAGCAAAGAAACTTATAACATCTTTGAGATCACGAACTTCACACAATTCCAATTCATAAATCAGCGACTTGGTGTAATCTTTACCTTCCCATAAAGTGTCCCCATGAGCTGCAATAAATATCTCCCATAATAGATATCTGAGTCTTAAAAGCACAAGGTGCATATAGTCTACCTCTGTTGACTGTGCTCAGCTAAGAACTTTGATTCATAGCATTCTGATGCTTTAGCCTGTAAATTAGGATTTTTCAATTAGAATTTGAAAATTATCCAGCAATATAGGAAGAGACTCTTCTTCTATTACGTCAAAGATTGACTTTTCAAGTGTGCCTACCTCTTTTTCAGTCAAAGTATGTTCTCCAAAATCATCAATTATACCTTCATTATCAATTTTGCGTTCATTGATAATATTTTTAAAGAAAATGCTGTACATTTCTACTGACTTCTTGCTCAGTCTTCTGTTTTGCACTAGCAAATGGTTACTGCCCACTTTATATATGAAATGCTTATCTACTCTCAGTTGGAGGTTTTTCACTCGACTGTGTAATTTCATTCCCAAACAAATATTTTCTTAAACAAAACTTGAGACCTACCGAATTTGAATTGTCATGCGGGGCATTCATTTGATGTGTGCAACCAGAAAAGTGTTCCAAGAGATCCTGATTTATTTGCCTTGTAGGTTTGAATTTAACTCTATATAATTTATCAAGTATTCCAGAAAGGTCTATAAGCGACATAAATGACAGAATTACTCATTTATTTAATTTATAAAAGCAGTTAAATTGTGAGTTTTCAACTTTCATGGTTTTAATGGTATCAGTCATTTTCTGTAGAATTATATTCTGCTCTTCATGATTTTTCCCAAAAGCATATCGTGAAACTTCACCACCAAACTTTGAAGAAAAATTCAAAACACTAAATCCTTTATCGACAACAAGAAGGAAATTAGCAATTTCTTCCCAAATGCTGTTGTGTAACTGACCCTATTTACCCAAGTATTCAATTGCACTTGCAGTTGAACTTTATAACAGCTACACAGACAGTTTCACACGCTTCATATTTCGGCTTAGTAGCTTAAAAGATTTTCACTTAACTTATAAGAAAGTTTATATTCTGTCTTCCTCTGATTACATATTTCACAAATGGCAGAACCAGAAACAACACTTCTATTCTGCAACTTGAACCCCGAAGTGTCGTCAGATATATGCTTGCAAAAATGCACATAGCAAATCATATCATGATCTGGGTTAAGTTCATCAGACCGTCATTATGCTTGTATCCAGACATCTCTTAAATTTTCATTTCTCGGAAAACAAAGGACATATATGTCTAACTCTTAACCTAAGGACTATGCATTTCTTTTCATGTTAAAATAGCTAAAAGCTGTGCAACTGTTTGGCATTGTGATGGCAATATTTAAGCAAAGTGTGTAAGTAGAATTTTTTTTTTTTTCACTGACATTTACCCGAGGATATGTTTGTATATGAGTCATGGTACAAGACAACTGGTATTTATATGCTGGAATCTTGAGAACATTATAGATCTATATCTATCAAAGAAGTTACCTGGGATTGGATAAATATAAAAAGGAAACAGAGGGACATATTTTGGGTTGCTTTATAAGCCAAATCTTTGACATGCATTGCCTTACATGAGTCTGGTCCAGGTTAAGGGGCACATGTGAGCTTATCATCCTTCCTGCTCAAATTTAGACCTCTGCATTAGCAGACCCATTCTTCTCTGGATTCGGGTGTATGCAGACAACTCCATCACTATCTCGTATCTGAAGAAGGAAAGGGGAACAAAGTCCCAACCTCTCAACCTTCTGGCTTAGAAGGTACTACGGTGGGCATAGCATCACAACATTATTCTTCAAACCCAGTTCATTCCATGGAAAAGAAATGTCATTGCAGACCCTCTCAGTGGTAGGAGCAGGTCCTAGGATTGGAATGGACCTTATGCCTGGAGGTAGTAGACTGCATTATACACCTTGGGCCAGCAAACGTACATCTGTTTGCGACAAGCATAAATATCCATATCCTGGTATATTTCATCCCCAAGAAAGATCCTCAATCAGCATAGGTTGATACTATGTCGCAGAATTATACCTTTTTGCGTTTAGGGATTATAGACCTGGTTTTACAAAGATTGCAGTCATTGCAAAGGTGCACAATTACCTTAGCCACAGAAGGAATGGTTTGTAAGACTTCCAGAACAGGTAAAATTGCTTATGCCAGGCACATTTCCATGGGTTCCACCTTCGACCGTTTTCATTACATCTAACTGCGTGGAGTGCCTTGCTAGAGCGAGGGGACTGTTTTCGGCAGTGGCTGAACAGCTCACTAAGGAAAAAAGACACTACCCATATAAACTGCCAGCCTAAATGGATAGTTTATGGAGGTTGGTATCAGGGGAACCTCCACATGTCATATTGATCTATATTTGAAAAGATTGCGTGTTTCCTAATTAATCAACTGATAGAAAGAAAGCTTTCAGTGTCGTCCATTAAACTTTTTAAAGTCAACAGTAGCCTCGCTGTTTAGGATGACTTTTGGGAATACATTTGAGAACACTATTCGTTCCGAACTTATCAGATCCTTTGAAATTGAGGTTCGTAAGTTGTCCATTAGTCCTACCATATGGGACTTGAATTTAGTTCTCAAAACCTTTCATAGGGGCTCCGCTGTAACCGCTGGGGTTAGCATTGCTTCAAGACTCGACCACCCAGACTTTTCTTGGTTACATAAGCAACAGCCAAAAGACTGGGAGAGATACAAGCCATCTCTGCTTCTGTAGGCACAAGAGGAAGGGACATGGCTCTTGTGTACCTTCAGGAATTCAACCCCAAGATGGGAACATAGTTCAACCCACTTCCCAGAGAGTTTCTTCTGACTTCTTTACATGAAACATTTGGCCATCTGGAGGAGGAGAGACTGTACTTCCCAGTAAGAACTGTATGCTATTCTAGCCAGAATCAAAGCTCTCCCTCACAGACCTCGGACTCTCTTCATCTCGCCTAAACTACAGTCGAAGCCTGTGAGGAAAATTTTTATTTCCTTTATTGTCAGAAAAGTCATAGCATAAACGTCTCCCTCATCTTTATCACACAATACTTCCAAGAAAGGAATAGATTCTCACCACCTGAGGGGATATTCCACGTTCCTTTGGTTTTGGAAGAACTTTTCACTGAAGTCAGTCTCAAAGAATGAGAATACAGTCTTTGCTTCCCACTACTTCAAGAATGTGGAGTTGGTGTATGATAACATACGTTTTCTTGGTCTGATCATCACGGCTGAAGAAACTGTTGAATAACATTTAGAATTCGTACCCTAAATGGTTTAGTGTATGTAAGGAAGAATGAAAGGCATGAATATGATGGGGCATAAGTAAGGACTCACTCCGTGTGTATGAAAACCCATCGTAAGCAGGTTGTATAAATACATGAGAGGAAGTTAAGATAGTGACAGCTCATCAGGATCCTACATCCACCTTACTTCAGAGACATATGACTTAACTGACTTAACCGACTTATACAAATTGTGGATACAAAGCTAGGGACTTAGTTTAGAATAGGAAACTAGGTTAGTTAGGCACTAGGCGTCAAAGCTGACCCAACCGCGACTAGACTTGACTGATGGTGCTTGCAGTGGGAGGTGATTTGAAGGGTCACTAATTCTTTACCTGTAAGTTCATCTTATTCCTTTAGGTACCCCTCCTATTGTAAACAACCCAGTAAATTTCCGTACATGCTATCCTACTTTCTACTTTGAAAATCTAATTTTTAACTACTATTTTGTTCTATAAATAATTTTTCCATGTAATGCTAAAACACCATTCAATATGATGGTTATGATTTCAAATGTGGGCAATATCTTTTTTTTTTTCACTTAATTGTTTTGTATAAAGGTAGATGATTTCTTATGTGTTTATTTGAAAGATATGGCCAGGTAATGTATTACCTCATTTATTATAGATATAAATATAATGTACATTCAATCGCTTGAGTTTTCTCTGCAAAGCTGAATGATGGTCATGATTTCTTTTGTGTTTTTCAAGAAGCAAAAACCTTTTGTTAGTTTTATAACCTTTTGTTTGGAAAATAAAGTTAGGTAGTATACTGTACTTGACTTATAGAAATAGATATACCGTAGCTACAGTGAAAGACATGAATGCGATAAGTCACAAACGTCTAGATTAGCGTTCCTGGTTTGGTATCCTTTACTAATGGTGGTCCTCTCAAACACCAGGTATTTACAAATGGCACTGGATTAACTTGAAGCTTACTCTGATGGTCTTTTGGTGGACAAGGTCGACTTTTCCTTACCATTCAAGATTTCAGTGGCCTTATTTCTCTTGGTTGACTATTGTGTTATTGTTAATCATTTACTGTCTTTTATACATTGTTATCTTTATGATACCTATCGTGTAAAATTCTTTAACGTTTTATGACTCAGTTTATTAATAATTTTCAATTTCGAGAACCTTAACAGAAAAAATCCATACACGAATCAATCACTTACTACTCTGAAAAATGGTTTAAATAGGATTTGATTGAGCCCATGATAACAGACAGCTGCTGGCTATAAGGCAAAAATCAGTAACAACAATTGTGAGATTATTACAAGCTACAGTGTGTGTAACGAGTTTATCGTAGTTCAACATTCCAGGGATTTGTAACTGATTAACCAATAAGTAGAGCAACAAGTTTAACATTAATTTTTTCTAATATAGTTGAACAGGAAGGAGCCATCGCTAATAAAAAGCATAAGAAAATAGTTACCGTCTATAAACAAAGGTCTGAATAGAACAGACTCTGCAGGCCGACCAAGGGAATGGCCCGTGCCAACAAGAACTGTTGGCTTTCATCCACAACTAGAACAGACTCTAAGTTCCGGTACACTGTTGGAGATTAACTTAGGAATCGAGAACTGTCAGTTTGATAGTCTGGCTGGTAAAACCTGGCTTCCTCCTTGGCTTCACCTAATCTGGGTCAGGGCATCTCCAGTTATTTTTCATCCAAGATTGAGACAAAGATAAGAGGGAAGGGTGAAGTGATGTTTGGTGACGTGACAGGTAGTGTGTCTGGGATTGAAAGGGGAAGAGCAAGAGAGGGTGTGGCTTTATTGCTTATTGAATGGATGACAGATAAAGTAGTGAAATGGAAGTAGGTATCATCTAGGTTCATGTGGGTAAGGGTTAGGTTGGGTAGGGAATGTTTGGCTTTTGTTAGTGTGTAAGGGCCAGGTGTGTGAGAAAAGTGAAGATGACCAAAATGAAATCTGGAATGAATTAACTAGGTGTGTCGAAGGATTAAGTAGAAGGAATTATATAGTTGTGATGGGTGACTTAAATGCCAGAGTGGATGCTGGAGAGGTAGAAGGTGTCATTGGGAAGTATGGTTTACCAGGTGAAAATGAGAGACTGGTAGATATGTGTGCTGAACAAGAGGCTGTGATAAGTAGTAGTTTTTCAAGAAGAGAGACAATAACAAGTATACATGAATAAGAGTGGCAAATGGAAGAGTTGTAGAAAGGGCATTAAGGGATTATGCATTGATAGCCAGAAAGATGTATGGAAGATTGAAAGATGTGTGCATGTTTAAAGGTATGGCTAACGGTATGTCTGATCACTTTTTGGTTGAAGGAAAATTAGTTGTAGCAAAAGAGTGGCAAAATAGAGTGGGGTATGTAAAAGGCAGGTAGTGAAGGTTGAAGAGCTAAAAAAAAAAAAAAGAAATAGGTAAAAAGTGAATATCAAGAAAGGTTGGAAATGGCAGGTGACATGGTGAAAGGAAGAGAAACTGGTAATCTAGAGGAGAAGGGGAAGTTAGTAAAAGAAAATTTCGTTGGGATTGCAAGTGATGTGTGTAGCAAGAGAATTGTTGAAGGCAGCATAAGGAAGGGTAGTGAATGGTGGAATGAAGGAGGCAAGATGAAAGTAGAATAGAAAAAGAGGGCATTTGAAGAATGGCTGCAGAGTAATAGTGTAGAGAAATATGAAAGATATAGAGAGAAAAACGTACAAGTAAAACATAAGGTAGCTGAGAAAAAGAGGGCAGCTTACTTGAGGTGGGGCCAGGGATTGGGTCGTTCGTATGCAGAGAATAAGAAGTTTTGGAAAGAAGTAAAAAGAGTAAGGCGGGGTGAATTGAAAAGTGAAGAGATGGTGAAAGAAGAAAATGGAAGGTTGTTGAAAGGAGAGGAGTCAAGGAAAAGGTGAGCTGAATATTTTGAAAGGTTGCTGAATGTTGAGGATAATAGGGAGGTAGTTATAATTGCTGTTGCAGGTGTTGAGGTGTCAGTAATGGAAGTGAGAATGAGAGAGATTACTAGAAAGGAAGTGAAGAGAGCACTAGATGAAACAAGAGCAGGAAAAGCACCTCATATGGATGGTGTGAGGGCTGAGATGTCAAAGGAAGTGTGTGTGCCTGTATTTGAATGGTCGGTAAGATTGTTTAATATATGTTTTATGTTGTCAGTGGTATCGGTGGACTGGGTGTATGCATATATTGTTCCACTATATGAAGGTAAGAGAAATGTGCATGAGTGTTGGAATTCAAGGGGTATTAGTTTGTTGAGTGTTGTTGGAAAAGTGTATGGCAGAATGTTAATTAATAGGATTAAGGATAAAATAGAGGATGCCATCATAGAAGTACAAATGGGTTTTAGAACAGGTAGGGGATGTATGGATCAGATTTTTACAGTGATGTGGAATGTGATGAGGTTATATGGAATTGGTGGAAGGTTGGTGCAAGGAGTGAAGAGTTTATACATAGGCAATACAGCATGTGTTAGGAAAGCAAATGAAGTGAGTGAGAGGTTTCCAGTGAGAATGCGACTGAGACAGGGATGTGTGATGTCACTATGGTTTTATAACTTGATTGTTGATGGTGTTGTGAGAAAGGTGAATGCTCGAGTGCTTGGTCAAGGATTGAAAATGATAGAATGATGATGAGTGGGAGGGGAATCAGTTGTTGTTTGCAGATGATACGGTTTTGAATGCAGACTCGGTGGAGAAGCTGGATCAATTAGTGACAGTTTTGGAGGGTGTTTGAGAGAGGGAAGCTGACAGTTAATGTGGGTAAGAGTAAGGTTATGAGATGCAGGAGAAGGGAGGGTTGTGTGAGGTTAAATGGAGAGTTACTTTGGGGAGTAGATAATTTTAAGTACTTGGGGACTGTTGTTGCTACAAATGGTGGAGTGGAAGCAGATGTACATTAAAGAGTGAATGATGCAAAGTGTTAAGGGCAGTGAAGTAAGTGGTAAAGAATAGAGGGTTAGGAATAAATGTAAAGAGAGTTCTGGATGAGAAAGTGATTGTACCAACTGTGATGTATGAATTGGAGATGTGGATAATGAAAGTGACAGAAAGACAGAAATTGAATGTGCTCGAGATGAAGAGTCTGAGGAGTATGGCTGGTGTATCTCGATTAGATAGGGTTAGGAATGAAGTAGTGAGAGTGAGGATGGGTTTAAGAAATTAATTAGCAGGTAGAGTTGATATGAATGTGTTGCGGTGGTTTGGTCATGTAGAGAGAATGAAAAGTGGCCGTTAATGGGAGAAGTATAAGAGGAAGGCCAAGGTCTGGGTGGATGGATGGTGATGGAGTGAAGAAAGCTCTGTGTTATAGGAGGATAGAAATGAGATAGGCAAAAGAGCGTGCTAGAAATATGAGTGAATGGCGAGCGATTGTCATAGTTCTGTTAGGCCCTGCTACTTTCTCCGGTCGCCTTGTTGATGGTTAGAAGTAGCAGCAGTAGGGGATTTGGCATATGAAGCTTCATTTGTGGTGGATAACGGGGAGGGTGGGCGGTGGCACTCTAGCAGTACCAACCAAACTCGTCTGAATCCTTCATATATATATATATATATATATATATATATATATATATATATATATATATATATATATATATATACACACACACGCACACACACACACACACACACATATATATATATATATATATATATATATATATATATATAGAGAGAGAGAGAGAGAGAGAGAGAGAGAGAGAGTTCTTGTTACACTCAGGAGAGAAGGGGAACAGTCATACCCCGGCGAGAGCGGCTACCCCGAAAGAAACGCTGAAAGCACACACTCCCACGTATACCCGAACCAGCGGGTTGCAGTTAGGAAAGGGGGAACGGGTGGTAAGAGTTGAAGCTCTATGCGTGTGTGTAAATATCTCCAAATATTTAAATGTCATTTTTGAAGGGTCGGGTATACTCTCTCTCTCTCTCTCTCTCTCTCTCTCTCTCTCTCTCTCTCTCTCTCTCTATATATATATATATATATATATATATATATATATGTATATATATATAATGACGATTTATTTTTTATCCGCTAAAATATTCCTAAAGTATATTGTAAGGCATACATTTAAAATACCATTACCCTCTTTTGCACAATTTGGTCACGGGTTCTTGCGGAAACTGAGCATTAAAAGTCCTCTTTTTTTTTTTTTTAATATGAAGAGGACGTTTGCATTATTCTCAACCAAGCTTTGGATGTCTCTTTCTTTTTATCTTCACTAGAGTGGGATTTCATTTTCCACCATGATCTTAAAGTTTATTCTGTAACAAAGTTGATTAGATAATTGCATTGAATTGCTTTGCGTGCAGGAGGGTTGCTAACGGGATATGTATACACATTAAGAGAAAAGAGAAGCTGGATAAGTTTTTAATGTTTAATGAAATTCTGTTCATAAAGGTTCCATGTATTCAGAATATGTATCATAGACTTGTAAAGCTTCTATAGATCTCTTGTAAGAGGCGGAGGTGCATATGCCTTTTTGTGTTTGTTTTTGTTAGACAGAAGGGATTGAAACGCTCCTCGCAAAATCGGACGAGGTTTGACAAAGGTTTCCATTGCACTGTACTGAGAGTCATTTTGACTTCGAAACTTTTAGTGAATAAATATGTTATGAATTAAGAAGGTGAAAGCTCTCTCTGACTATTGCTACATATTATATATGCATGTTTGCAATTATATATTTACCTAATATACTCTCTCTCTCTCTCTCTCTCTCTCTCTCTCTCTCTCTCTCTCTCTCTCTCTCTCTCTCTCTCTCCGTGATCATTTGTGTATCCAAAATCTAAAATAAAATCTCTCCGACTTTGCACAATTCCATTTTATGAAAATACGAAAACTGCACTGTGTTGTTCATTTTGATATATGACGCTGATATATGGCTGACCCCTGGGTTGTTCCATTTAAATCTATTAATACTTTGCATTTATATATTTTTTCTCTGAGCCAACCGAATAGACGGATGAGATGGATCTCGTCGCGTTACCCCCTTATGGCTTTCGTCAGGACCACATTGGTTTGAATAATGGAATTAAATTTCCATTAAAAGATTATTACGGGGAAAATTTAGAATACGAAAATCAACAAATTTTGATAAATGGAAACTGAAATTAAATTTGTAATATGAAGACGATCTTTCACAAAGTTTCACAGGATCTCTTGACTGACTCCACCAACTTAGTCCACTGACGAAAGGCATGAACCCCAAAAGTAAGGGTTTCTCAC
>NC_090752.1:22032388-22052388 GCF_036898095.1 Palaemon carinicauda
GTGTTTATTTTTAGATGGGTTAATTCCGTGGAGCTACATTACTCATAGGAGGAGCAGTTTAATGATAAGTAGAGTCAAAGCAAATTGCCTGCCTGCCATGTAGCCTACTGTAGGTCAGTGCGAGACGGAGAGGCGGTATTTGAGAGGTTGACTGGCTTGCTGAAAGCTCTCTTGTGGTACAGCCAAACCTGGACCCCCTTAGGCGACGGATAGGCTGTACGGTAGTAGTAGTAGTAGTAATAGGAGGAGGAGGAGGTTTCCAACTCCTCATTTGGACCTCTTAGGTGTTGCCATCTCGTTGTCAGCACTTTCTAATCAGTGTCTTTGTTTTTGATCGTTATTACGGTATTTTGAGTCTCCGCTGAGACGGCGTCTATCTGACCCAAAGGTCAGGAATAGTTACTGAAGAGTCGTCACTATGCCTTGATTAAAAGGGCCGAACTAATATTTCTCGAAACTGATAAATGGTTTTTAAGAAAAAGACTATTTTTAAATATCACTAAACCACATTGCATGTGTGTGGATAGCTCACATTAGTTTATTAAATTCCTGATGACATCATAATGAAATAATATTAATAATATGGCAGAGGCAAGGGACTGACATTATCTCAGCAAGCAGAACAATGCCTTAGAGACTGACCATTATACTTATGACCAGCGTCCAGCACCACTCTCCACCCAAGGAAGGACCAGGGAGTGTCAGAGAATGGCTGCTGATGACTCAGAAGATAGACCTATAGGCTCCCACAAAACCCCCATCCTCAGCTCACAAGGAAGATGAGGTTGCAGCGACCAAAGGAACTAACGAGTGTGAGCAGGACTCGAACCCTAGTCTGGCGATCATTTGTCAGGAACGTTACCATATACAACAACTCTAAATTAATTTGGAATAAACTTTACATTTGTAATGAATTGTTGTGCTTGGTGACTTTACTTCCATTCCTTGTCATCCATTGAATATTTTTTTACCCTTTCAGGAAAAGATAAAAATGCCATATAATTTAATAAGTTTTGGAAGTATTGCTCTCTCTTTTCGAATTTTTGTGAGGTAGAGTTCTCTTGATTGAGGTTACACTCGGGCACACTATTCTATCTTATTTCTCTTCCTCTCTCGTTTTGAAGTTTTTGTAGTTTATTTATGAATGATCTGTTTTAATGCTGCTACTGTTCTTAAAATATTTTAGTTTGATTTTTCATTACTTCTCTTGTAGCGCATTTATTTCCTTGTTTCCTTTCCTCTCTTGGCTATTTTCCTTATTGGAGCCCTTGGACTTGCAGCATCCAGCTTTTCCAACTAGGGTAGTAATAATAATAATAATAATAATAATAATACACAACTCCACTTAGAAAGCCTGAAGAAAATAGCATATTGTTTTTTCTCTAGAGACACCTCTTATTGCTGAAAAAGCTAGTTTTGATAATAATAATAATAATAATAATAATAATAATGATAATAATAATAATAATAATAATAATAATAATAATAATAATAATAATGTGGCTGCAGGATGCACTCAGTGGATTCTTGTCTTCGGGGCTGCTGATACCGCGTACTTGCTTGGCGTCAGAGATCTTCCTTTTGGAATTCTTAGTAAGCCTAAAACAGAGCAGTTGGGTGTAAGGGACCTGCTAAGGTAAAGTCTAATGCGATGAACCTCTCCACTTCATTTCTCTTTGTTGTTGCCATGGCTGATAATGATTAGGCTTAAGAGCGGAGGCCCATTTCGATATTTTTTTTCTTATATTCGCTTAGCCTAAACCAGATTTAAGTGTTCCTTGATACCGTGCTGATAATACTAATATTTCTCTTCGTGTAGGCTAGAGGATTAACTTTCAGTTGTACCTCTTCTCCAAAGGAAAAATATCGAATTCTGTTAGACCTATTATGCTAGATGTAGGTTATTTCTTTCGTGAATGCATATGTGCTTGCTTTGGAATGGATTGTTTGTAGAACGCTCAAACTAAAAGAAGAAGAAGAAAAAAAAAAGAAGTAAGGGGAAGGATAAAAAATGTCTTAGCCTAGAAGGAACGTCTCTGGAGAGAAAATCTTGATAGGAATCAGGGAAGACGAAAACTGGGAGTTCAAAAGGCGTTAGACTATAGAGACAAAGGTAGTAACTGAATCGAGTAGACATTAGTCCTCCGAACTTTTGGTAGGGTGTATCGAGGAAACAATTGCTTTTCTCAAACGCCTCATTGTAATAATTGAATTAATTTAGCACATCGTATTTAAAGGAATTTAAAAAAAATATATAACTATCAGCTTAATTTTTTTATTTAAATACATCTTTTCTAGATATTTTAATTAATCTTAATACATTTTCCTTCTTTAGGGTCTTTGCACGTTTGCAGCTTGTTATCGGTCAGTACACACAGCGTGTGCGATTGCACCAAGGACGTTCTTATGCAATATTATCTATATTGACTATTTTGTAATAGATACACATTTATTTGTACATGCAGTATGTATAAGTAAATTAAGACATTTATCACTTTTACCCCCTTACCTTTAATAATATAACCAAGAGATTTACCAGTTTGCCCAATATAAAATCTGGCAAGTGGATCACATAAGATATGATATCTACACCCTTCACCAACTTCAGGAGAATTATTGTAATCAATTTTTGGATCACCGGAAGATCCACCACCCACAAGTAACACCTAAAGATCCGCCACCTAGAGCGAGTCTCTTTAGGTTTATTGGAGATTAATTAAACCATCAAATCATAAAATGAAAGTCATTTATTGAAACGCACGGCAAAACCTAAAAGGTGAACTCATTGCAAAGAATATTGGGCAATGATGTGTTCTCATAACTTCTCAAAAACATGTTTAAAAAATCTGCCGTGTCAAACGAATTCCTGCAGGTGGGAGTTTAACAGGCCTCCCTTGCAGCTACGCATTGTCTTTATATAGCACGATTCGTCGATTTTTATAGTAATCCCAAGAATGCTTAACGTTACTAGATTTGTTTGAAAGTAGGAATCATATATTTCCCTAAAAAAGCTGTTGTAGTCAGTTGTAGTCTGTTCAAATAGCTTTACTTGACTTTTTACCTTTGTTTCACAAATCGTTCACTTCAGGGATCCATGTCATGAGCCCACTTTTGCAGTCACAGTCTAGAATGGACAGAAATTATCCAGTCCTTATACTTGTTGTTAAATTCATATTGATTATCAAATATACACTATCAAAATACTAGTCAAGGTCCACCTGAAGATCCGCCACCCTAAACTGTCTCTCCCAAATATCCACCACCCTGAGCAAGGATGGATCTTCAGGTGATCATACTTTTTTTCCATTCAACATTGTTTTTGAAATTTACATTAACACAGGTTTTTTTTTTTTTTTTAACAAATGGGGAATACCTGAAAAGTTGAAAATGTATGGTTATACGGATAGGTTTTATTATGTTTTATAAGCGTGTATTTTTCTTACAATTAAAGAGCCTTTTGGTTGTTCTAAATGGATCATCCAATACAATTTCACGATATTTTAATTTGTTGCCTAAGCTATATTAATTTAATCTTTATTATAAATGGATTTATGGCTACTTGTAATATTCTTAAAACATTATTGTGAATGCCAGTTTCTGAACTTTATTGCGCGAATGAAACTGCATGTATGCAGAAATATAGAGGGTTATCTGTATACACCGAACTTACTATAACACTTCAAAGTAACGTTAATGTCTGGTGCGTAAAAATGGCTGGCTGACTGAACAGAAAGATGCATGCTGTCTGACCACCTATCATCTCGGTAGGGTCGGTATGCATGGTTACCCGTCATAGACTCTAGTTATTTATTGTACCTATGTTAGAACTCTTGTCTTCTTGTGTTATCACAACCGCATCGAATAACCAACAAAATATGACAGAGTAATTGGTGTTACATTAGGAAATAATAAAGTATACCATCCAAGATCACAAATTGGCACCATTCCTCACAATCAAGCCCACCACTTTTTCTCATGATCTCACACACCGTGTGATTGCTTCCACCCCCTCACCAGGGCCGGCCTCGCTGGATGTAGCGGCGGTGTTAAGGGAGTTGATGGCTCGGTTCGGACACCTCCTCAAGGGCAGCGCTCCCTACTCAGTAGGTGGTCCCGTGCTGCGGCCAGCGGCTCCACGTGTCCACCATGTGGCCAAGCCGCTTGCCGCTCTGGCACCACTGTCTTGGTCTGCCCAGCCGGGTCATCTTTCTATCGCTCACTCCTTGGGCAGAAATCATATGTGTGGCTTCCGCCCAGCCTCTGGTGGGAGCGGACCCAGCTTCCGCTCAGCGGCTGCCAAGCGCCGATCTCTCCTCCTGGGATCAAGAGACCCGGCCAAGTGCTCCCATAACCTCGTTCAGGTCACCTCTAAGAGTCCCTTTGCCAGCATGGGGAGTGGCAGACAGTGCTCACCCCACCCCATAGGAGGAGTTCTCTGCTGCTGGTGTCGCCCCATACCCCCTCCCCTCCGCCTCGGCTCGGGCAAGTCGAGAGAGGACAGAGGACTGAGGGAGGAAGCCCCACTCCTCCAGGCCGCTGTCTTATGGCTCCATGTCCCTGGGTCCTGCATCAGACTGGAAGCGTAGCCGGTCGGAGGAAGTGCTCCATACAGCCCCTTCTGCCAGAGAAGCGGAACACTGGGATGTTCATTCCCTGGCCCCGTGGGATGGACCCCTGACGGGCAGACCCACGACCGAAGAGTGGCCTCATATGTTGGAGGTTGGGTCGAGGGAGCACACCGAGGACAAAGTAGTTGAAGAGACTTCCGCCTTCAGTAGGGTCATCAGCCTCATTTGGAGGCTTAACGATCTTCCGGAGCCCTCCCCCGCGCAGGAACAGAAGCACACCACTGGACTAGAGTGCTGGTACGGCACCTTGAGGGAGGTAAGGCCCTCCTTGGCCATACTTCTCTCCCAGGACATCGGGGAGAGGTTGAAGCATATCGCCTTGGTACTGTCAGAGCTGAAGGGTGCCCTTAGAGCTAGCAATGTGTTGAGGTTCTTGTCATTTCTGGAGGTGAAGCACAGGCGTTTCCACACTCCAGAGGGCTCCTGCCAGAGGCACCGAGCCTCGAAGGAGAACCTGGTGGTTTTGGTCCCAGGTGCCACGGAAGAGAATTTGTCAGGAGGTTCTGTTGGCTTCATGGTTCAGGAAGCTACAGTCATGGGGGCTGTGTGTTGGGCAACAGGTAACATGGCCTCATGGCTGGATCTCTGGTCCATGGCCGTTGGGACCGGGAGAACGACGTCCGGAATGGTGCGGCATGGGACCAGTTCGTAGAGCTGGCAGTCTCCGGGCCTAGGGCGGTCTCATTCCTAGCGGGGTAGTCTTACACCGCGGCTTCGAATTGGGTACTCCGGAGGAGGGAGTCCATCTTCCACAGAATGCCTAGAAAGCTCCCAGACAGAGAGCTGCGAACCCTCTGGAATGCCCCCATAGTTGGAGACTCGCTCTTCCCGGAGGACCAAGTTGAAGAGGCCCTCGTCAAGTGGAAAACAGAGTCAGGGTGCAATGCTCCACAAGCTGTCATCGTCATCTTCTCGTCATCTGTATATATACCGGATTACCGGCCGAAGGAGTAGAGCAGGCTCAGGCCGCAGTCTGGGAGCCGGCCCCCCCCCCCATCCTCCGCAGGCCCAAGCCCCCTCTGCTGTGCGCTGGGGTCCCCCAATGCAGCCCCCCCCCCCCCCGGAGGGCAGAACACGCTTTCTGCCGCATATCGCAACAGAGCCCCGGTCAACCGGGGTCCCCGTAATGGCCATTTCCATAGTAGGTAGGACGGGAGGCCCCTCTCCCCTGTGTCTTCCAAGGGTTGGGGGATACTTCAACAGAAGATGGAGAAAATGGATGGAGTTGGAGTCAGACCCTTGGACGGTCCAAGTCCTGCGGGACGGATACCGGATCCCCTTCTGAGAGTCCGATCCTTCTCTGGTTTTGGGTCACAAAGTTGTGTCCCTGGAGCCCAAGGAAGAGGTATGAAGGAGAGCCTTGGAAGGGAAAATCCAGGACTTGCTTGCAAAAGGAGACATCCAGCCAGTAGCTCCCGCTCTACTAGGGTTCTTCAGCTGCCTGTTCCTGGTAGAGAAAGCTACTGGGGGTGGCGCCCAGTCATTGACCTCTTGGCCCTCAACCGTTTCATTGCCAAGACCTCCTTCAGGATGGAAACTCCGAGGACAGTTCTGGCGGCTGTTGGGGAAGGGGATTTAATGCTGTCCCTGGACCTCAGAGATACTTATTTCCAAGTCCTGGTACACACCTCCAGCAAGAGGTTCCGCTGGTTCAAGTGGGGGAAAAGATCTTCCTGTTTTGCACCCTCTGCTTCGGCCTCTCTACCGCACCGCAAGTCTTCACCAGAGTCTTTTCCTTGGTCTCCTAATGGTCCCACAAGAGAGGGATGAGGCTCCTGCAGTATCTGGAAGATTGACTATTCCTCTCGGAGTTTCGGGAGGAGCTATTAAGACAGGGACAAGTTGGTTGCCATCTGTGTGGAACTGGGAGTGATCTTAAATTGGAAGAAGTCCCAACCCTCCCCAACAACGAAGACGGTGTACCTTGGGATGGAAATATGCTCTGTGCAAGCCAGGGCCTTTCCGGCATGGGAGAGAATCGTGAGGCTGGAGGAAGAGGCGAGGCCATTCATCAAGGATGAGCTGGCCTCGCTGAAGGAGTGGCAGAGGCTAGTAGGCCACCTAGTGTCCCCAAAGACGCTCATCCCCAAGGGGAGGCTGAAGCTACGCCTAATCCAATAGGACCTGAAAGAGGTACGGGTCCTAGGGACAAGGCACCCTTCAGCGAGTCAACCCCCATCCCAGTCAACCAGGGAGGCTCTTCAGTGGTGGTTAGACCCGAAGAACACCCTTGTAGGGGTCTCCATTCTGGATCCTCCTCCAGAGATTCTTCTGGTCACAGACGTATCCAAGGAGGGATGAGGAGCATATCTGCTCGACAAATCGGCCAAGTGACTGATCTCTGGAGGAGAAGGCCCTCCACATAAACAAGCTCAAACTGTTAGCGGTTCAGAGGGCCCTCCTCAAGTTTGGGAGCTCGTCAGTGGGAAGGAGAGTGGCCCTGATGTGCGACATTGCCACCATCATCGCGTACATCGAAAAGCAGGGCGGCCTCCGATCTCGTTGTATCCACAACCTGACAGCAGAGATCCTATCCTGAGCCGAGGACAACACCATCTCCCTGACAGCCAGGTACATTCTGGGGAAAATTAATGTGGTCGCTGACATTCTCAGCAGGAAGGGACAAGCACTGGGAACTGGACGGTCTCTACACCCAAGGTGGCGAAGGTAGTGTTGGAGAAGTGGGGATCTCCCTGCCTGGACCTGTTCGTAAACAGACTGAATGCGAAGTTGCTGGTCTTCTGTTCCCCAGTTCTGGACCCGGCGGCAGCGATGGAGGACGCGTTCCAGCACCCATGGGATGGGCTAGATAAGTACGCCTATCCCCCCTTTAGCCTGCACCGTCAGACGATCAACAGGCGAGGTACTCAAAGATGACGGTAGCTTCAAGGTGGCCTGAAAAGGAATGGTTCCCAGACTTTCTGGAGCTTGCGTTAGAACCTCTGTGACCCCTCCCACTAAGACAAGATCTGCTAATGCAGCCACACTTCCTGAGGTTCCATGAGGGATTCCCAAGCCTCTACCTTCACGCGTGGAGACTATATAGCGTCTGTTTAGAAGAGATGGCTACGCCAAGAGGACTGCCACGCAGATGACGAATAACCTTAGGGAGGCCTCGAAGGCAATATACCGAGCAAAGTGGGCTACCTTTGGGAAGTGGTGCACCAGTAGGGATGCCAAGCCTATCAACGCCTTGATCTCCATCATAGCCGACTTCCTAGTCCATCTACGGCTTGACTGAGATATATCATTGCCAGCTGTGAAAGGCTTCCGGGCAGCCCCGGGACAGGTCTTCCTCCTTAAAGGATTGAACCTTGGGTCTTCCAGGCAGTTCTCGATGCTCATAAGAGGTTTTGAGCAGTCATGCCCACCTCACCGAGCCCCTGCGTGGGACATCACCAAGGTGCTTGATTAATTGAAGAAGCCGGCCTTTGAGCCTCTGAGGCTGGTCGCAGACAGGGAGCTCACATTGAAGACTGTGTTCCTCCTAGCCCTAGCCTCATCTAAGAGAGTGGGCGAGCTCCACGGTCTCTCAGCGGATGTCTCTCACTCTTACTGGTGGAAGGAGTTGGTGTTCAGGTTCATCCCCTCTTTCGTAACCAAAAAACAGAACCCGGCGGTGGCAGACCCCTGGTTCGAGGAGTTCTCTGTCCCCACCATACCTAAGACAAGTGTTCCAGAGAACTTGCTAGGACCGCCAACCTCCGCCCAAACGTTAGGAACCTGTTGGTGGCTATGGGGAAGGTGAAGAAGGCGGTCTCGAAGAACACTAACTCCTTCTGGCTAAGAGGGTCGAACATGGCAGTCAGCCAGGTGATGAGAGCGGGCGTGTGGAAGAGACAATTGACCTTAATGGCGCACTACCTAAAAGAATGCTTCCTCAGGTTTCAGGATGGGTTCAAGCTCGGGCCAGTCGTGGTCGCTCAACAGAGGATCTAGCATTGGCTTGTGCACTGCATACTTCGTGCTGAAGGGTGGGAAGTAGGCTTTTTCAGTCCCTATCCCCTCCCCCTTTCTTATCGCATGGTTGCTGTTGGATCAGGAAGATGTCTTGGTGAATGTTCCTTTGACTCATTTTGGTTGTGTTTTATTACCTTAATTTGTGAGCGTATTTCCCGATAGGCCTCCCCCCCTCGACCTCCTCTTGCACCTCTCCTACCGGGGTCCCATTCCATCTCCTCGTAATTCTAAGTCTCCTAAAGAGAGTAGTTCACGGTAAGTATAGTGTTGAAACGTATGACAGTTTCTATGAAAATTGTATTTTTCCTAACATACTTACCACGAACCACTCTCGATTTACTGCCTGCCCATCCTTCCCCACGGAAGTCCCTCTCGGTAGGAGTCAAGATCTGAAGTTTGTTTGGAATGGAATGGTGACCTTTGGCTGAGCATATTCTTCCCGGGAGCTTCTTCTTGGTGCATTATGGGAAAACAGATGAGGCCGAGGTTGCAGACTGATAGAGTGGGGTGGAGTAAGCCTATTTGGGATGGAGGGGGGGGGGAAGAGAGATTTTCTGGTCGTGGGGAGCTGAAGCTCCAGATATCACACACACAAACGCACACACATATATATATATATATATATATATATATATATATATATATATATATATATATATGTATATATACATATATATATATACATATATAAATGTATATATATATATATATATATATATATATATATATATATATATGTACATACACATATATATATATATATATATATATATATATATATATATATATATATATATATATATATATATATGTATATATATATATATATATATATATATATATATATATATATATATATATATATATATATATATATAATATATATATATATATATATGTGTGTATGCAGTATATATGTATACATATATATTCTATATGTGTGTGTACGTGTTTATATTTTTTTGTGATGCATTCAAAATATGTCTAGACTTTCTGTTCTCAGGTTGTTCTATTTGACGAAAATGAATTCTCTTCTCTTTTTTTGTTTTTTTTTTTGTTTTTATCAAAATTCTAATTTATTGGCGAACTAATCAAGTAGTTTGAGTATTTGCATGTTTTTTTTTTTTTTTTCTTTTGTAGTTTGATTCAGGTGACTTTGGCACAGAAATCAAATAGATTAATACTTTGTATAATCTGACAATAGATATGCGTTTCTTTATTTTGCAAAAAGTTAACCGATTGCTTGTTTGACAAACGATGATAGTAGAGACTACGCGGGAAGATGTAAGTAACCTCAATATTGCAGAAGTGAGCTTATTCCTGCAAGCTATTTTCGAATTGAAGGAAAACACTTTCTCTTAGTGTGCACATTCTAGATAATGATTTTCCCTTTGTTGTCTGGTGTCATCTGATATTGTCCTGGTCTATTACAGATGTTATGAAAATTTATTGAAAACACTTTATTTTAGCGTGTGTGTTCTTTATACGTTGTTTCCCTTTGTTGTCCAATTTATTGTTTTTTGATAATGTGCTAACCTACAGTATTACAGAAGTTATGAAAATCGTTATGCAGTGCCCAAGGGTACTTCCCATTTGACGACGTTATCGTACACTCAGGGGCACCGGTATTGTCTGAGCAGTACAGTAGCTTAGTAACTTCCTTTTAATTAGTAATAATAGAAAATCTGAGAGGGGATGTAACTTGCTGACAACTTATTACAAAGATGAATACAATTATTATTTCAAATCATTTCATCCGGATTAGGTGTTGTATATGAGAAATTATCTGTGTTATGACATGTTTATTTTTTAGAACTGTCATGAAATATCCATTGAATGATAGAGAGATATTGTAGACAAAGAAATCTATCCTTGCCTTAACCGGCTCCTTAAACATACATACACGCAAAAGACTGTGGTGCTGATTTAACCGTGACTGGCATGAACAAGCCAACCTTATCGAACGTGAGTCTCGTCAAGACTGGCACTATTATCCACCCTCCAGTCTATGGTGTGTGTGGGGTTGAACCAAGACCACCAGATAGAGTTCTGTAGGTCTTGGGATGGACCAAGACCTACAGATAGAGTTCTGTATGCCTTGGGATGGACCAAGACCTACAGATAGAGTTCTAGATGTCTTGGGAGGGACCAAAACCTACAGATAGAGTTCTGTAGGTCTTGGGATGGACTTCACTACTGCATGGCGATAGGGTTGACTCGCCTATTGTGACACGTGCAGTATTATAAATTACGATCATACCTCGTCCCTTGATCGGAGTGCTTTTCCACCTTAATGCATTTCACAATCTTTTAACTTACTGTATTGAAACAGCTTTATCATTGTTATATGAGACCTGTCTTTTTTTCTTTTCCCAGACTATGTTGCAGATCCTACAGTAAAGTCTAAAGATTAATGAGGGTACTAATTCTGTACAGGTAGCAGTGGGAGGAGATTATGGAGATAGTAGAGAACTTTGAAGGAATAAAGTCCAGACCTTACCCTCGGTCAAAGAAAGGAAAAGGATTGCTTCAGTGTAGGTAGCATTAACGAAGCTTTAAATCCGGCATATCTCACAAGATGCGGTACACAGAGTCAGACATATTATAGAGATATTTTTACAATTTACTTCGAAGTTTCTCTACAATTAGAATAACAATAACAGGCAAATCGGAAAAATTTATCCTAAGATATTAAGTTTACACTAGTAGCCCTAATTGGGAGACTTGATTTTCGAATGGCATTGTCGTTGAATTGAAAATCTTGTATTGTATGCATCATGTGATTTGAACACGCCCTTCTCTAGATGCCTATATCTCTCATCCATTAAGAACTTTTATAGGAAGTTATAATTTCTAGTTATAGCTGGTAGGGTGACCCACTTTATACCAATGTCGTTATGGTCATTCTCAGGGTTGGCCAGCATTTTTCAAAGTCGAAGGTTTTTTATTTTTTTTTTTTCCTTGGGCATATGTAAATCCTCTGCTGATGTTAGCCAGTAACAACATTAAAACAGATAGATAAACTGTAAAAAGAGACTTATGTCAGTCTGTTCAATGATTTGCTCATTTTTCTGAATGTATGGTTAATCTCTTTTATTCAAAGAAACCCGTATTAATAATGTATTGATTACATTATTTTTACACTTTGATTCTATGTGTGAAAAAATGTGGAAATTTTCTTAATTTTGAAATAATTTTCAACAATCATTTCAGCTCTTTATTCTACTATTTTGATTTGGTTTTACTACTTTGGGGTTTCTTGCGTATGTGGTCTTGCACTTGAGAAGTAATGCAAACAGAATTCGAGATAAAGTTTACATCTGGAAACCAGATAACTTTTTTAAATGAAGGAAACCAAATAGAATATCGTCTTTTTCAAAAACCAAGCTTGATGGTAGTAATTTGTTTCAGAAAGTTATATGATAATATTAAGTATAAAATATAGATGATACATATGAGAGGTAGAAACCACAGGTGAAAATTTATGAGGTGTATGAAAATTATGAAAGTTGTGAGTTTTCGAAAATCAAATGAGATTTTTAAATTAAAGGAAGATAGAAGAGGTTCATGATTTTTAGAAACTATTTGAGTTTTATGAAATAAAAGTAGATTTATGAATTGAACAAAAACTAATGATAGCCAGGTTTTGTAGAAAATCAGGTAATAAAAATTAGTTTAAGAACTCTAAAGGAAATATGAGTGATAGAAAATTGTTCAAGATTTTTGAGCAATTTGGATTTAGATATACTGTATATATGATGTATGGTCAGTCGTGATTGCTGTAGTGATTTGACAACTGGAATGTAGTTCGAATAGATATGGTTTATTAAACCTAATATCAAAATCAATGGCAATAGTAAACAATGATGAGAATGGGGATGATAGGAAGATGATGATATCAGTATTAGCAATTCTTTTTTTCAAATACGTTGGCTTGTCAGAAATAACCAAAATTTTTAGACTGATTAGAGCTATTACAGTTTGATTGAAATGTAAACGCATTTTCCAAAAATGGTAGGTATTTTAAGGTATTTTGTAAGAGAAGCGACCTTCAACAGGACTCTTTCGTAATACTTTGTTGAATATCCATAATTCTGTTATGACTCAGAATAAAGGAGCTTCATAAGTTGTAAATACTGTACGTTCAAAATATTATTAATCATTATTTTGAGGATCCGGTAAATCAGTTTTGAAATTTTCTTAGAGTACAAAATTACTATTTATTTTCATAGATCGAACACACTTCCGCCGATCGAGTCAATTGAGAAAAGCCTATTTGTTTGGTATGGTATATCCTTCAGATAGTTCTTTCCTTAGGCTTTTGGCTTATTTCTGAAATGTAGTCAAGGAGCAGAATTGATCATAATCTATTTCGTCGTGTCCCACTCTGCTTCCATCTCTTGTTCTTTTCGTGTTCCAGTGCTGGAGGAGAGAAGCCCCTGCTGCTTTTGTAAAGCTAGTATAGATTAGGAATAAAAGTGAGGGGGTTTCCAGCAGCCTAGCGGTAAACTCCCTTGGCAAAGGTCTTGGTTGCAAAATCAATATAGCGTCAGGATCAGCTATAACGCAATTGCACAACGCCCTCGATACGGTTTGCAACTAGCATTGTGCTTGACGTTACTCACCGATCAGAGAGAACTAATACTCTACATTTATTCCTTTACGGTGGGAGCCTTTTGCGATATTTACTTTTAATTCCTGAATTTGAATTTTTACTTATTTGTCCAGATAATCGTGTTTTTTGACATTGAATTGAGCATACGACGACTGAAATGGAGGAAGTGAATAGTGTGTAAAATGTTATGAGTCACATATCGAATTGAATTACGTTCACGTCATGAGTGAACAGCTGACAGGAGAGGGATGTTCACGTTAAAATGGGAAATCTATAAGCATACCTGATTAAGCATAGTAGTCCTATACTATAAATAAAAGATATCTTGATCATATGTTTTATTGAATAAAAGAACTAGATTAAAATTCAATCAAGGTTTAATGTCCACTTAACGTGGTTAAACAAATGAATATGGGACAAAATGTGGTACACGCTTTAAAAATACGCATCCTTGAAAATTGCGTTATTTGGTGAATTTCCCTTCCCAGATTTTAATTAATGTTAAACTAACATATAGACTTCCCATTATAGAAAATGTATGAATTGAATTTTTATATTTAATACTGAAGAGTATGGGGGTGGCTGGTGGATGATATTAGACAAATCTCCTACACAATGCTCTTACTTTGGAAGATTTATAATAGCACGACTTGGAATGCGGTCTGATACATTGCATCGTAGTTTTTTTTTTTCTTTCTTTTTTATTTTTATGGTGAACTTTCTTTTCGAAAGTAACTTAGATACTACTACTAGTATTTTTATTATGTTCATGTCTTTCTAGCCTATAAATCTATGGACCACATTTTCACCGCATTTTACTATGAAGTAACTATCTCGCGCGCGATACCTACATAAATATAATACATGATAGGTACAATCTGTGTATGTGTTCGTGGGTGCGCTCTTTTGTTAAAAATATTTTCCTCTCATCTCATGTGTTGGTGCCACTGTGACAGAACTTGTTAGTGAATGCGTTCTTTTACTTAGAGTTTGCTGTTGTGATTTTGTCTTAAATTACTTTTTGTAGATTTCTTTTTCTTTTACGTTTTCTCCGACTCCACTTAGGCTTGGAAGGCTATAGCTTATTTTGTTTTTCCCTCTTGCATAGAATTCCTTATGGCGAATACTTGCTTCTTATTGCCTTACAGCTGCGGCAAGTTTTCCTTATTTGCTCCATATCTTATCTTATCTTATCTCTTTGTTTCATCTCCCGTTTCGCCCTTTGCTCAGAATCACGTGGGCCAGAGATGGTAAGGTTTCCAGAGATAAAGGTCACAGTAACTTTAGGGAGAGCATATAATCCTAGCTGGAATTATATAGTATATAAGGCGTGTCACCATCACATTTAAGCAAATTCAACTCCTCGGATCATCTACTTCTGTTATCGAAGAAGATTATTACGTACGTTGTCTTGGTAACGCCGTCATCTAGCCAGTCTTCAGTCTAATAGTCGAGCCTTGCCACTTTCGTTGGTCCACCTTCTTATTCTCCTCTTTCGCACAAACAAAAGGGCTAAAACTTGCTGAGGTGATGCAGACAAACTCCCTGTCTGGTTCATACTTTGTTTCCGGTTACCTCAGATACCCCAGTAACTCTATCGGGATACAGATTTCTTATAAGATAAATCATTGGTTCTTTACATTTTGTTCGGAATCTGCAAGAAATTGAAGATATTGAGTTTATTAATTTTATATTGTATTGAATTTTGCTTGGCATTGACAAGAATTTTAGGGTTGCATCAATGGCACTCAGAACGTTGGCAATCCCTCACCTTTTGCTACCATGTCCGGTGGAGAATCTTTGGGCTTCCCAAGGTGCTTTTTTCAACGAAAATTCTTGGCTAACATAAAGACTTGTTAATATTGCCAAGGCAAATTTACCCCTTTCTCTCTAACTACAGTTTCACGTCCCACTTCAGGCTAAAAAGAGACTAATTAAAATTCAGGGTTAGTTTTCTAGTGCAAAAGCTTGGAGCTCACGCCAATGTACAACACTGGAGTTTGGTCCAAGAAAATTTGATTTTTGAGAAACTGAATTAATGTGGTATAATGCATACTGATGCAAATTGTCTTTGTGGTACCATTCTCCATATCTGCGTTCAGTTGTTCCTAAATAGTTTATTCGTTGAAGATTGAGTATTCGTTTTCCACCAGGAGCTGATTTTACACAGACTGTTTCAAGTCTTATATTCACCCCTGAAAGAAATTCTTATATAAAAACCCATAAAAATCTAAATTAGCTTTGCATACAGTTAGATTAAGCATATTAAATTAAAAGCTAGTATCTCTTTAGCCGCAAATGTTTTGAAAAAAGCTTTAGTTATCAGCTGATTGTATAGTTAGAATTGATAAGTGATAGTTTATTTAATGTCAAAGAATTCTAGCCTTGTACTGTATGTGGGGCCCATGTCCAAAGTTTCTGAGGTTTCGAACCTGGACTTGAAATACTGTATGTTAGGTGGTTTTTACCTCAGCGTTTTGCTTAGACAACTACCTGAAAGGCAAACAATGCAGAAAGCTCTTCATTGTTGACCATCGAATAATAGAAATTGTTGTGTAACTTTACAGTGTTTAGATGGAGCCGTTTACGATCTTTTCAAAGAAGTATACTATTGAAGATTAAAATCTCCTTCAATGGCAGAGCCACGTCTTCTGGTTTCCTCACGCGTAGATTTATAATTGTCAGTTATAAATATTTTCTCCCCGTTGGACTGTTTGTGTGGTAAATCCATGTTCTATTTTTTTTTTTCTTTTTATGAGACACCCGTCCTATTACCTCCCAAGAGTCTGCGTCACTTTATTATCTGGTTAGTTTTTTTCTAACTTCTATAGGATTGATCTAAGTTTTATTGTCATTTGAATTTGTAAGTCGACAATTTTGAGACGTGAGAACGTATTAGTGCTTGGGCAACATCAAGTATTAATATTTTTTCAACTTTCCAAGACTGATAAAAGTTGTTCTATCACCAAATACTTTAGGTATTGCTAAGTAGCTTGTTTTGTCTTATGCTTGAAAAACATTTTATGTGAAATCAAAGAAATAAGTATTGTAATATGGTAAATTATAAGAATGTTGTGTAGCTAGTTGTGATTTCTGTGAAAGTCTTAGTGTTTAGGAAAATTTAAGTTCACCACAGGTGTTAGGCTATGCACAGTTTCATTGGGAAACTTAAGATAACATCAAACATATGCCTTGCAGATGAAGAAAAGAGCTGTGCACGGTCAGCTAGTTAGATGTGCATATGCCGAAGTTCTGAGTGAGATAAGACACAAACTTTGCTTGTCGTTATTAGGCTGGTATAGGAAATTTGTTAATGTTGGCAATGAAGGAGAGGAATTCTTGCCTTCCATTTAAAAGAAAAATGTACATTGTTAGTTAAAAATCTTCTCCCATTCAGTTAGAAAGAAATGACAAAGATGAATAACGTATAGGCAGTTTATTATGCAAAGTAAGAAAGTAACTTCGCAGTACCGTAATAATTTGTCAAACATTTTTTTTTATTAGATTATTGCAATTCCGATTTTTTTTATGATTTTCTGTTGAATATTGTCTTGAAGGGATTTTGATTAATTATCCCATTTAAGTCTTTTGACGTTTCCTTGATTGATTTAGTTTATTAGTTAAATTCAGTAAAGGAGTAATGCCATTTCCAGGGAAATTGATACACAGTAAACCAACAACAGCCAAGATCTTGTCCAATTTTCTTTGGCCATGCAATGAAGTTATCTGTATTGTTCAGTTGGTCCATGAAATCTCAATGTTTTTGTGTAAACCAAGTGCTTGACACTTGTTTCCAATACACATACATGTTATTCAACCTTCTAATATAATTCTTTTCTACCATGTCTATTCATCTTTCCATCTTAAGTTATTTTAGAACCACTTTCACCTATTATCACGAGCATTTTCAACGGCAGAACCACACACCTTGATTGCTGTGGAATTTAACACATTTTCGCTGCATTTACTTAATTCCATTTTAATAAAATTTTATTTTCAATTTATACTTCTCTGACGCTTTCAAGTCTATTTTTGCCAATGGTGGCACTTGACTTTTTCATTCATCGTTTATATTACATGTCCGGTTCCACCCATCTGTTCAGTGATTCACTGTCAAACTGACTAAATTGTGTCTACCTTTATTCCTACGGGCCAACCAAGGGAAAGGCCCGTGCCAACAAGAACCGTTGGCTTTAATCCATCCAACCATCTACCTTTACATTAAATTTTTTTTAAGAAGTTTGAAGTGTAAATTTACTTTTCATGGAGGCATGCAATTTCATAAGTTTAACCTCCATGTCTCTTCCTGTTTATCTCTCTCCCTTACATTGATACCAGTACCAATGTTGTTTTTCCCTTTCTCTTCTTTTTCAACATACATAAAGTATACCGAGGTAACTCTCTCTCTCTCTCTCTCTCTCTCTCTCTCTCTCTATATATATATATATATATATATATATATATATATATATATATAAATGTATGTATGTATGTATGTATATATATATATATATATATATATATATATATATATATATGTATATATGTATATATATATATATATATATATATGTATATATATATATATATATATATATATATATATATATATATATATATATATACATATATAAAGGCTGTTTCTCTAGAGAAAAAAAAACAAGATGCTCGCTATTATCTTCATGCTTTTAATTGCAGTTATGCATTATCGTCCTATTATTATTATTATTATTATTATTATTATTATTATTATTATTATTATTATTATTATTATTATTATTATTATTATTATTATTAGCTAAGCTACAACCCTAGTTGGAAAAGTAGGATGTTATCTCATCTCACCAATTTTTCGAAATATTTACTCACAAATGAATATTCAAGTCAACTACTTCCATTCCTCCACAATTCATATGAATATTCTTTGGTTCATCTTCCTGGTTTCCATTTCCCATCGTAACTATAACCTCATATTTTCTCTCAATATTTTTATCCTATTAACACTTTAGAGCGGTTTCTAGTTTCCGCAGTTTATTTTTAATTACTTGCAAACCTCTCTCCATGAGGAAAGGCTATATATAATATAATCAGCACTGTCAAATGTTTAGTTTCTTCTTAATCCATCATCTATAATCACTACACATGGCTAATTTTTCCCTTCATTTTTTCGCACACAACTACTGTTTCTTCAATGACTTCTTGCCCCACACCGTCCATGAAGATGTTTAGCAGCCACGGAAATGAGCGTAGACAAGAATTTCTAATGGGATGTTAGCAAAATATTCAACACTGATTTGTACATGGGACTGTATGCAAGGATCTGAAAAGGTACAGAAAATAGGAGAAACTAATTACACGGTAATAAATAGTAATGTATTATCAATATGATAAATATCTTATATAAATATTTGGTGTAACAGATGTATTGATAATTTTTCTTTTGAAATTGGGAATTGCCTGTGATTTGTGTAAGGAATTGTTCAATTTAATAACGGCAAAGATACAATCGTCGAAAATAATATACAAAGACAAAGAAGCATGTTAATTGAAATGCATAAATAAACATTTATTCCGTTGCGATATATAGTTGATATAGTGGTAATATTTTATTTAAACAAAAGTACACAAGTCTCCTAATTATCTGCTCATGATGTGTTACCTTTGTTCCTCTTGTTCTGTGATTCATCTCTTCTCCTTTCCAACATCCATTATATTTACTTCAAGACACCAATATGAACCTGTCACTACCATTCTTCGACCATTCATGTTAACATTTATTGCTCTCTCTCTCTCTCTCTCTCTCTCTCTCTCTCTCTCTCTCTCTCTCTCTCTCTCTCTCTCTCTCTCTCTCTCTCTCTAATCTTATTCAATTTACTCTTAACTTTTTGTTATTTGAGATACTTTCAAACTCTGTTGCCATGTTTTGCAAAGATCAACTGTTCGACATCCTATACGTATCTCCTTTTCTTATCCCACAACTTTGCACCTACATCCACAGTACTTTCTCTGGCATCATGTATCATTCCATACATAAAGACGTTGAACAGCCATGAAGACAATACACCCTTGTCTAAGAACCATTTTCACACCAAACCAGTCAGCTTTGTTTACATACTCTAGCAAACCTCTTCCATCATAAAAACATTTAATTGTTCGGTGCAACCTGTTGTCCATACCATAAATTCTCGACATCCTCTACATCATTTTCATCCACCTTACGTCTATTGATGTTTTCATAGGCTTTTTGTAGATTCACGTATGCCCTTCAAACCATTTTCCTTTTACTTGAAAATTTTTCCCATAGCAAACACTAGATCCACACACCATGTTTCTTCCCTAAACTCACACTGTTCTTCTACTAACGATCTCTGTGTCACTTGCCTTACTTTCTCAATCAAAATCTTACCATACACCTTCCCATGTACATTCCGTAATGTTATACCCCGATATATTATATGCTAAACATGTGGAAAAATTCTAAAAGATTTGTCACACATGATATCTTTTGTCTAAAACCATGTTTACTGTCTATCAGAAGATAGTTTTTACCTATATGTTCTACTATTGAATTTACTATAACTGATTACAAAATTTTGCATCCTTGTGGTTTCTTTCTTTCATTGGCTGTCTTTTGGAACATTTTGTAAAAGTGTTGGGTTATCTTTTCTAGTTCTATAATCTCTCTTGGATGAATATCATCTGGACCTGGTGCCTTAGATTTACTGAGTCCTTTTATTTTCTTTTGGACATCATTCGTAGTAAAGGTGATTCTGTTTAATAGTTGTGGTCCTTCATAA
>NC_090752.1:22054888-22077388 GCF_036898095.1 Palaemon carinicauda
TTTTTTTCATATTTAAATAAGCCATATATTTTAATACCTTAATGTCTGGACATTATTTGGATATGAAAAACACGTCTAAATGTTCAAAATTTATCATTAATCGAATGCCAAATGCAAACATACCAGTTAGCTACAATGGTGAAGATGGGTCGATTTCATTTGTAAGTACAAAAATCCTGAATTTAACAGGTATAAGTAAAGAAGAATTGTCATCGACTTTTATCTTTCTTCGTGGCTTAATGGTATCGTTACTGTCATGCCAGCTGCCTGGACCAGGGTTCGATTCCCTGGCCGGCCAGAAGCTATTGTCATTGAGTGGTTTCGCCTTGGGACTCTGATGCTGAGGTCGGTGAGAGAATCCAGACATTAAGGTATTAAAATATATGACTTATTTGATATATATATATATATATATATATATATATAATCATCCTCATCTCCTCCCATGCCTATGGACGCAAAGGGCCGCAGTTAGATTTCTCCAGTCGTCTCTATCTTGAGCTTTTGAATTAATATTTCCCCACTCGTCATTTCCTACTTCACGCTTCATAGTCCTCAGCCATATAGGTCTAGGTCTTCCAGCTCTTCACGTGCCTTGTGGAGCCAAGTATAAAGTCTCGTGATCTAATCTCTCTTGGGGGCTGCGAAGAGCATGCCCAAACCATCACCATCTACCCCTCACCATGATCTCATCCACATATGGCACTCCGAGTAAACTCTCTTATAGTTTCATTTCTAATCCTGTCCTGCCATTTAACTCCTAATATCCTTCTAAGGGCTTTGTTCTTAAATCTACTAAATCTGTTGGAGAATGTGTCGTTGTCATATGACTCGTGACCATACAGTAACACCGATCTCGCTAAACTGATATATAGTCTGATTTTTATATGTAATTTCAGGCGAATTGATTTCTGAATTTTACCTAATCTAATTTTGTAATGCGTAGAACAGCCGGAGAGAGTGAAGGATTGGACTGGTTTGTTAATAGGAAATTAGCAGACCTCTAATATGCTGATGACGCTGTCCTTATTAGCAGAACACCACAGGATTCTCATGCTTGCTTACCAGAATGCATGAAATATCACACAAGGATGGGAAATATAAATAGAAGAGAGACAGAGATGATGGGAACGGAGTATGCAATAGAAGATTAAATATCAGTGGAAGGAGAAAGGATTAATGAAGTAGAATCATTCAAGTATTTAGGAACTTAGGGAAAGATCGGAAAAAGCAAATTAGACAATCTATATGTATATATATATATATATATATATATATATATATATATATATATATATATATATATATACTTACATACATACATACATACAGAGGTATCACACTTACGTCAGTTGTTATGAAAATATATAGTATGCTCATTCTAAAGAAACTAGAGTGAAAGATTGAGGTAAAGCTGTGATATGGACAAGCAGGATTTAGAAAAAGTAGTTGTACTGACCAAATTTTCATTTTAAGACATGTGGTATAGGAAAGTATAGAATATAGAAATTCACTTTTGATCGTATTTGTGGACTAGGAAAAAGCCTTTGATAGTGGAGAGTCCTGCGTTATTATGGAGTTCCTCTTAGATAGGTAAATTTGATTAAGTTTGTTCATGAGCATAGCAAGTGCAAAGTTAATGCTAGTGGAGTCTTATCAAATGAATTTTTAGTGAACAGTGGAGTACTGTACTCCAAGGGAATGTGTTGACACCTATGTTGTTTATCCTCCTCATGGTTTTTGTAATGTATAGAACAGTTGGGGATGGTGGAGAAAGATTTGACTGCATTGGTAACAGGAAATTAGCTGATCTAGAGTATGTTGATGAACCTGTACTTATTAGCAGAACACCACAGGACTTGCAAAGGTTGTTAACCAGAATGCATGAAATATCATTGGAAGGAGACAGGATTAATGAGGTAGAATCATTTGAATATTTAGTAACTATGATCTCTAATGCAGGATCTTTAGAATTTTAGTTTAATGTAAGATTGAAAAAAGAAAATCACAATGGCTAGGTTAAGTAAAATTTGGTAATCAAATCGCCTGAAATTATATTTGAAAATCGGGTTATATATCAGTTTAGTGAGATCGGTGTTACTATATGGACATGAGTCGTGGTATGACAATGAAACAATGTCCAACAGATTTTGTAGATTTGAGAACAAAGCCCTCAGAAGAATATTGGGAGTTAGATGGCAGGGCAGGATTAGAAATGAAACTATAAGAGACGTTAGCCAAGTACCATATGTGGATGAGATCATGGTGACGGGTAGATGGAGATAGTTTGGGCATGCTCTTTGCACTTCCCAAGAGAGATTAATTTAGCAAACTTTCAATTGGGCTCCACAAGGTACTAGAAGAGTTGGAAGACCCAGGCTTACATGGCTGAGAAGTATGATGCATGAAGCGGGAGATGATAAACGGATAAATATTGATTTAAAAGCTCAAGATAGAGACGACTGGCGAAGTCTAACAGATTCCCTTTGCATCAATAAGCGTAGGATATATATATATATATATATATATATATATATATATATATATATATATATATATATATACACACACACACACGCACACACACACACACACACATATATATATATATATATATATATATATATATATATATATATATATATATATATATGTATATTTAATTTATTGTCATAAACAATAGTGGTTTGACTATCCTTTTGGGCACTTTGTGTGACCAGCAACCTGATCCCATAAATGCTTTCAGAAAACCGGAATGATAACACCTGGTGTCACCCCTTTTAGAGGAATGCTCTAGTACTATAATGTTTTAGTTATTTACTCTTTTTATTAGCACTTTGATGTATAAAATTTGTTGGGTGTTTCGTGAGATGATTCATAATCAACATAAGATTTCAGTGATTTGGCTTATTGTAACAAATTTTGTCCGTTTGTCGTTTGTTTTCAGGGGATATTTTTATGGATGAAAGGTCAGTTTTTTTTTGTTTTTTTTTTTTCGGTGAAGTATTGAGTATCATGGTGTAAAAAAATACGTTAGTCACGAGATCAAATAGCAAGACTATTGTTTGCCCACACCTACCATATTGAATCCTATCTGTTATTGATACAGACCAGTTACTATCTTGTAGGAGCTTTTGGCATCAGTTGTGGAATGTTTACTTCAAACTCTCATTATCATGATACATGGATGGATGAACTATGTAGGGTCCGGTATTTGTGACTCTATAGGCTTATTAATATGTTCCTTAAGCCTATCCAAAATCTTTAGGCCTTTGCCCACAGTGATGGCTATTTGGGTTATATCAGTGTAAGGCAGAAATCTTTTAGTTTTTTTCATACCCTGTTACTTTTTATTTAAATTCATAACCTTGCAGAGATACTTATGGATGGTTGCATGATATATGAATGGGTATCTAGAAACAAAATGCAATCTTAGATTTTGCCATTACATAGGTTGAGGTCGTCTTCGTTTTTAGTACAGTCGTTTAGTGATGAGGCTTCTGGCTTAAATATTGATGTGCTCCAATTTACTATTTTCGGAGTATTTTACTCTCATAATTTGAAAACCAATTTGTTTTTAAATCACTACAGTATATCTTAACTGCTAAGTGATATGTTATTTTTATGATATTCCGTCAGCCAAATTACAACACTTGTTGAAAAAGTAGATTACTACAAGCCAATGGGGAAAGGCAGCCAAGTACAGAAAAGGAAACGGCCATTTAATGAATAAAGTATTAAAGACAAGTAACAACAGGAACATGTCTACTGTTTAGAGAGGACAGTAGTTTTGGAATTGAAGATTAAAGATGATGATAAAGTACGGTATAAGATAAGGTAAATCCAACCTCCAGATAAACCACCAAGCACCCTTGGCCCTTCTGTTAAGCCTACCTAACGCCCTGATTTATAAACAAAAACAAATACAGAACAAATTGACAGAAAAGTGTACAGTCTTAATACTGTGGAACTATTGAATACTTAGAGAAAACTGGTTTGAATTTAGAGGCGCCTAGAAGTGTTCATCAACACTGGACGTCGCCAAATCCTTAAAAGAGAAGGAACTCTTCGACTTTGTTTTCAGTAATAGTTAGTGCCTTGTCACGTTAGTGCCATTGATTGATATCCGATCGGATGTTGACTATAAACGTCTGAGCATCGGATAATCACTTTATTTTTTGTTGTTATAAATAGGAGTAATTTTCTTATCAAATTTCGCCGACCTTTGTATGGTTGTTGGTGCATAATTGCTGATGTCTCGTTGACTGTTCGCCACCAGAGCAGAGTGCCTGATAATCACCAAAATATATGATCAAAACAAAAAGTTTATGAAGACGAAGGCAATGTCTGTTGAACGTATGTTACAGCAATGTTGAAAATGATCACACCCTTGGTGAAATGAATATAACAAGACAAGCGAATAAATAAGATTTAAGAAAGTTAACAAATAAGAGGAAAATTACATAAGCCTCCAAGGAAAATGCAGACATGAATAAGACAAAACAAGAAATCGAATGTGGATGAAGAAAATAGTAAAGTTTCTTGAAATTTGTCAGACCTTTGCTAGTATGAATATAATTAAGAATTTTCTTAGTAAATATTTTTTATACTAAATTCTAAAGGAAGAAGAAAGTAGTAGCCACTTGAATGATTTTTCTGACTATTATTTTATATGATATTGGAAACAATGATTATTATAGAAATAGTAATGTTGTAAATGTTTTCTCTTGAGATGCTTAATATTATGCATATCAAAGCAAAACAAAACACATAAACACACGCACACACACACACACACACACACACACACACACATATATATATATATATATATATATATATATATATATATATATGTATGTATATATATATATAGCCTATATATATATATACATATACACATATATATATATATATATATATATATATATATATATATATATATATATATAGACATATATCGATATAGATATATCATCATCATCATCATCAGCATCGTCCGTTGATAGTCCACTGCAATCCTGTCCATGTATGGTCTTTCTTTGCCAGTATATGCCCTCAAATTTTCATAGCTCGTCAATCCATCGTCTTCTCTTCTTTCCCTTACTTCGTTTGCAATCTCAAGGGACCCCTTCTGGTATTGTTTTCGTCCATCAATTTCTTTTTCTTACTTGTTAGAATATCCTTTAATATAGCAAAAGAAATAAAATCTAAAATTCCACCTCTCATTCTTACCCTTTTTATCACTTCGCAAATGAAAGAATCTCTCTCTCTCTCTCTCTCTCTCTCTCTCTCTCTCTCTCTCTCTCTCTCTCTCTCTCTCTCTCTCTCTCTCTCTCATTTCCATGTTGATCGTCTTATGTTTTCCCATCATTATTCTTTTTATAGCTCTATAAGTTGTAACTAGCTTAGGTTTTAAGGCTTTAGTAAGGTACCTAGTTTCTGATGCATAAGGTAAAAGGCTACTGGTAGGACTAGCTGATTGCATACATTTCTTTTTAGAGAAAGTGGCATTTTAATTTTCATAATCTAATTTTGTTTACCAAAAGCTCTCCATACCCTTATCTTTCTTTTAATTTCGGTCTCATTTCCTGGGGAAACACTGTCTGGCCTGAGTAAATATATTCATTAACAATCCCTGGAGGTTCGTTCTTAACTTTTTTGTTTCTGCATTTCCATTATATATATATATATATATATATGTATGCATGTATGTATGTATGTATGTATGTATATATATGTATATGTATATATGTGCGTGTATGTATGTATGTATGAGTATATATGTATGTGAATTTTTATGTATCTTATATTTTTCTATCCTTCTATCAATCTGGGATATCTACAATCGTTTGTGTATGTACAGAATTACCCCATGCAAAACTCGTTTGTAGGAACCTATGTAATTTAATGTTATTCAACAGATCTTCGTATGAGGAATAACAAAAATGAAGGAACTAACAATCGTAATTGAGATCTAACAGAGATTTAAAATTCCAGTTTACAAGAAATTCTCTGCTACTGCAATTGGAAGATTTACGTAGAGAGAGAGAGAGAGAGAGAGAGAGAGAGAGAGAGAGAGAGAGAGAGAGAGAGAGAGAGAGAGAGAGAGAGAGAGAATTTCATTTGTGAATTGTTAAAACGGGTAAGAATAAGAGGCGGAATTTAAGATTTTATTACTTCTGCTATATTAGTCGAAACCCCCTTCGGTATTATCACAGAATAAGATATATAGAATTAGAGAGGAATTTTTGAAGTTTAATCCCCCCTTAATTCTAATAGTGTAAATACCTGAAACAAAATTTAACACGCAATGCTAAAATGGTACGTGTCAAAAGCCAGAATCAGTAGTTCACATCTGGCGCTTCCCCAATCCCAGATAAAGTTTTTTTTTTTATTCTTTTTTTAACTTTAACCAAAGCATCTATAGGAATATTCAATTTCACCGATTTCAGCAAAAAAAGCAAGGATATAATGAATTTTCCTTCTGTATGAGAATGATAGCTGCTTTAGCTTTTGTTCCTGTATTTGTTGTTGAACAAAAAACTGTATAAGTGAAATACTTCCCCCCTGAAACGCATCCCCTGCAAGATTACGCTGAGGATACGTATTATCTCAGACCGACCATGCCGAATAGGAGGACGACGGAAACAAATGTTTGGAATATATTTGTGAACTATGTACACCTGAACTTGGGATGAATTTTCAAGAACATACAATGCAGTGGAAAGGTTGTACAGGGGAATTTAATCTTTGTTGAAAGAGAACAAGCACTTCAAGTACAAATGACCCAATCATATCCAGTGTTTGCTAAACACCCATCTAGAAAAATATACATATAAGTTCCAGCCCGTATTACACCTTTTTGCACGTCAGTTTGACCAGTTTTACATAATGGTTTGGTATTTTGCAAAACTAATTGACACTGATACGAAACTTATCAACCTATATACGAGCAGGATTTATGGGAGAGCTCATAGAGGGCAAAGGGTTCATAGGAATGTTGGAGGACAATGTGGTAACAACATCACCCTCATTGCTGCCATTGCCAATACATTTAGATTAATGTATAATGAAACTCATACTCATCCGCTAAGACGGAAATTTTTACCGACTTCGTAACGTCCTTGGAGGTTATTCTTAGGGCGTGCGACAACCCTGACGGAGTTTAATTACACATTTTATGTTTATATACATAAAAATTTCTGTGTAAACTACAATGGAAGACAGATTATTCATTAGATAACTTGTAGAAGCATATATTCGTTTTTTCACCCCTCTATAAATTGCTTTAAATGAATTTAAATATCGTGTCAAAGGTTATTCCATATTATCATTCAGTTTTAGAGATAATGGCAAAATAAACTGATGATTGTCAAAGATATTGCTAACCGTCAAAGAGTTTTGCGTTTTCAGCTATGTCAAAGGGATATTTGAAATTGTCAAAATGTTATGATTTTTTGTCATTTAATTTTACATAAAATGTCAAAGCGAATGCACTTCGGACATATTGGTTGCTCTTTGTCAAACAGTTGTGCTTCGTTGTTCAAACTGAAGTGCAAAAAGGTATATTAGCGATAAATTGCGTATAATTTATATATCAAATGATAATTTAACAGATCTTGAATAATTATTTAAAATTTTTGTAATAAGATTGTCTTAATGTATTTATTTTTAGATATTTTTTTCTTTTTAGCCAAGTTTTTTCGTGATTAATCTTCGGAATATTTTTATACAATATTATTTACATTAAATAGCAATTAAGGATGACGAACAATGCTAAAGAAATGGCTAAAGGTGTTATTGAATTTCTGAAGTTTTGTACCACACGTGTTTCATACACACTCTTACACTGTAAAGGTAGGTACGCACTTTTGTGTTACGGCCAGTTACGGCGTGGGTTCGCAAGAAACCGCTAGAGAGAGCATCAAAAGGTAATAGCGTCGCTGTCGATGTCTGGCGTGGCCGACCAAACTAAGCCTAATGTCATACAGAGCCACAAGGATTTTAAACGAATTCAAAATCTTGCACAGCGTCTACCGACCTGATGAAGTCACACAAAATTGTAAGTGATGTTAGGCAGCGTCCTAACAAAAGAGGTAAGAACACGCACAGATTCACATGATGTGGTGCGCCGCCTGTTGCAGATTCTTAACTCCCATGCGGAAGCGTTACGGAGGCTTGGGTTCCCCGTCCGGTACTCATACGGCGCCTTCATACACGGTTAATGAATGACAAGCACATGTTGCGGCTTGCGGTGTATTACTGCGTCTACCGAGATTGTAGGCAAAGTTGCCTTAGGATTTTTATTATCAGAGGTTGGCTTGCATTTCACTACAATCCCCTTGTTCTGATGACAATTGCTATGATTGAGGAGTTAGCCAAGGTTGTCAGAAGGCAGCTGCTATTATCAATCATGGTTGGAACTGTTTACACATATGTTATGTAACTACGGTTTGGGATATCAAGATTTGTTCTTGAGAGCAGAGGCAATAGGTAAGGGGGAAGCCAATGCCTTTTCTTGGCCAGGTCTAAAAAAAATATGAATATGGTAAAGGAAGGACTACGATTAGTTCCGTAGGATGTCAGAGAATTATAATGAGCTAGAACTTGCTAATTAGGTAGCCAGGGACTGTTCCAGACTGAATGCCGATAGGTCGATAGTGAACACAAATATATTGTACGTCAGCTTGGAGAACACATTTCGCTGACCAAGACATTAACCATTGACGAGTACGACTTGTCAGTGAATATTCAAAGAGAGTAAAGGGAAGACCAGAAAGCCTACCTATAAAAACCCCCTTGCACCTGATCAGCACCACCAATTGCCGACGCGCTCAACTAATTAAAATAAAAACTACTAGATTCTGTATTTTGGAGGGTTCAAATATTACCATAACAATTGACCAATAATGGTCTACTATTATTCATCTTATAATATTCCATATATTTGTATTAAATGGTATTGATAATTAGGTTACCCATATTCTTGTTTATACTTTCAGTATGTAGCTTGATGCTTGTTTATTTATTTTCTCATAAGCAGAAGACCCTCTTCCGTTACACAAAGCCATGAGTTAATACAAAATTCAATACTTAGATGCAATATTCATTTTTGTTATTGAACACCCGACAGCATATATCACCTTTTGAGTATGACTAAGTCACTTTACTCGCATTTACAAAATGCAAGTTGAGTTTAGGCTTTATATTTAATGTGTACAGTACATATTCCAAATATAGCTTAGAGAGGAGGAGAAAGACACTCATCCGAAATAAGATGCTCTGCTTTTTTTTCTTGCTATAGGATTTTTGTATCTATGGGTACATGTTTGCACCTACATTAGTAAAATAAGGGCCTTTTGAAGTGGTCATAGTCTCTATTAGACCCTGGCTAAATGTATAATCTTGAACTTATATAAAATACACATGTTCTGCAAGTTATAATCATAATCAATCTACAACTTTACCTTTGCATCGATAAATGCAAAAAATGTGACATTTAATGGTGGTTTATTCATAAGGGAGCAATATATACAACATCAGCTACTCGTTATACCTATGTATGGCGACGGCATTGTTCTAATACTTGTGAAGGCTTGAGTAAACCAGTAGCAGACGAAGCGCACAATGTACCAGAGCCATCTGTTGCCAACGTGCCCTACTAACTAGTAAAAAGGCTCGCGAAAATCCCAGCAACTTCCCGATCATTGTTACTGTCTGTGGTGAATATTCTCTAAAAAACAGGCGTCTACTAAAATTTTCTGTGTTCAAATGATATAGATTACTTTGGCAGAAATTATTTGGAACTTTTTTACCCATATACTGACTTGGTTGGGTTGCTTGTTGACACTTGTAAAATAAAAGTTGCAATAATATTCTTAAAAAATAACTATTTTCTTCACTATTGCTCAGTCATCATAGCTATCATGCTTAACAGCCAACCATTCAACGTTTTTTCATTGACTTTAACTAAGTCAGAGTTACCTAATTATGAGATAGTTAGCATGATTGGAGACTATGATTGATGATCTGGGTATTTTCTCCACATTCACAGAACTGGTTAGTTTTATGGTACATTTCAACTAGATTGTCACCTGTTTCAACCACTCAAGCACCAGCTCTAGCTCTGATTAAGGCACACCAATCACATATCGGAAGTAGTGCATCATCAACAATTTCTTCAATGGAGTCCTGCCCTGTGTTATTAGGGGTTAGTCTCCTGTCAGAGTCCCTCCATTGGTCCATTCTATCATCCTGCATTGGTATTTGGGCTGGCAGTCCCTCCACACTGCAAAGCTCTTTCTTGACTTAAGTCTACTTGGAACTGGCACATGGTGATGTAGTGGGTCTCTTGAGTCCAAGATTTGTTTGCTCTTTTCAGTTTTTATTATTTTATGCTTCCTGATTTCTAGGAGGACAATACCAGCAAGTTTTTAGAGTGTGTTGATGGGATTGGGACATAGTGTCCCCATGATGAATCTATATGCCTTGTTGGGCATAGGTTCTACTTTCTGGGCATGTGATGATCTGCTCCAAATTAGTGCACAGTAATCAGCTGGTGCATAGCACAGGGCTAAGGTAATTGTTCTTAGTGTGAGCATTGGCACCCCACTTGGTTCCAGCTAGATTTTTTTTTTTTTTTTTTGCAGGGAATTGAGAGAACCAACTTTTCATCAAAGCTATTGCAAATGGGTGACAATTGACCAAGTTCTATCCAGTGTTACCCTAGGTACACTGGTAACTGGTAATGTTTTAGCTTAGGGATCACATGCGGCTCTTTCAAGACACTTGTATATTAAGACATAGATTTTAATGATTTTTTTCAATTACATGCAAATAGTTTCAATATTAAAGATTAAATAATTTCATATTTAAATATTAACCTGAAATTACAAAGAAAGGGATACACTGCCTAACCTGAATTTACAAGAAAGTGAAATGCGGCTTTATGCCTTTTAGAAGAATTGCTGTCATTTGAATAAAAGTTTGCAGTGTTTGTCAGAGATCCTGACAAAGAGAGTTTGTTTACTTTTCATCACTGAAGAAATACAAAAAAAAAAAAAAAAAAAATCTGCAGATTGTAAGTTTGATGTTAATGCCATAAAAAGGCTTTCTTGAAATTGGAAATGGGTTTTAAAGGACGTGTCCAAGGCTTAAAAATGGAGAAAGCAACCTTGTCTGTTCAGATCAAACCATTTGGGGCAGATATCTCTGTAGTTGTTTGTCAGCCTTTACTAATATTGGAGCTTGAAAGAACTGATTTGCAGGAAAAAGTTAGAGGCATCAAAAATTAAAGTTTTTCTCCTGATCTAGAGTCTATAGAAACACAATAAGACACAGCTAGTCTACAAAAATGGGGGAAAATTACTAAATCTGAAAACAAAAGCAAAGATAAGATTGTTATTGAGGTTTGGATTTTGGATTGCATTGTCAGACAACTTCAAAAAATGGGAAGAAGTTTTTCAGATCCACTTATTTGTGAGAGCAGATCTTCTTAAGCATCAATTTCATTAGAGGAAATTTTGCCTAAAGTTGATAACTACTTCTTACTGTACGAACATTGACAAGGTCTCTAAGGAATCAGTGGAACACATCTCCCATTAATTACTTTATGTATATGACTCTTAGAGGAAATTATATTTCAATTTTCATCAATGAATTTCCTCTTTATGTTTTCAGAAAGTGATATTTCCATGAGTGTAATGTTGCTTGACCTTTATAATATTGTGACTGCCATAAATATCACTAATAGAATCAATACTCTGATTTTTTTTTTGCATTCTCATATATATGAAAATAACACAAAACCTTGATGGTCTTGCTATGTGAATATAATTTTATAATTTTCTTTATAATAATATACTTCCTCATTTAATTATAAGGCATGCTATTATAACCTCTAGGAATAAAATGCAGCCGTGTTTCTTTGGTATTTTGTGATCACCACTATTATTCCCGTATTATTGGTAATAAGTAATAGCAACTTGTTAGATTATTTCGCAAGTGCTGCTATTTAAATAAAACGATAATGTCCGAAAGAATATATTATCTATTTGGCTTTGTGAACATAAGTATAATGAATAATATTGCTATGATTACTTTTTATTTAGTTGGCCTACAAAAATTGGAATTTAGTGAAGGATTGAAAAAAGCAAATCAGACAATGGCTAGGTTAGGTAAAATCTGGAAATGAGATCACCTGAAATTACATATAAAAATCAGGCTATATATCAGTTTAGTGAGATAGGCTATGTGTTACTGTATGGATATGAGTCATGGTATGACAATGGAACAATCTTCAACAGATTTTGTAGATTTGAGAACATTAAGTCCTCAGAAGAATATTGGGAGTTGAATGGCAGGACAGTATTAGAAAAGAAACTATGAGATAGATTACTCGATATCATATATGGACGAGATCATGGTGAGTGGTAGATGGAGATTGTTTGGCCATGATCTTCGCACTTCCCAAGAGAGATTAGCTCACCAAACTTCCTACTGGGCTCCACAAGGCACTAGAAGTGTTGGAATACCAAGGCCTACATGGCTGAGAAATATGAAGCGTGAAGTGGGAGATGATGAGTGTGTAAAAGCTCAAGATAGAGAAGACTGGCAAAATCTAACCGAAGCCCTTTGCATCAATAGGCTTAAGAGGAGATGATGATGATGTCATCTGAAGTATATTCTGTTATTTCAAAAGTGCAGCAAATTTTGATTTTAGATCTCAGTAGATTGGTTTTGTCAATGTGGCTCTGATACTACCACATTTTTATGATTCTCTAAATAAATGGCTCTTCTACCTTCAAAGGTTGGTGACCACTGCTCTAGCTCTTTGCCACGCCAGTTGATAAATTGGCTTCTCTGTTTTCCAGGTGGAATGCACGTATCTAAGTCCTAAGGGGCCGTGGATTCAAAGACCACTTGTTATAGTACTGCTTTATCTACTCTATGGTGCCTGATTGTCGTGTTTCAACATCTTTTAAGGTTGCGGTCTGTGTGGCCAGACACAGATCGTCCACATAGATGAATCTGCAAACTTTGTGGGTGTGTTGATCATTAGTATATATATTGAACAGTAGTGGTGCAAGGACTGAGCCCTGAGGTAGGCCATTGTTTTGTGCTCCCCATCTGCTTTTAGTGCCACCCATCTCTACATAGAATTTACGGTTTTCTATGAGGCTTCTGATTATATCCAATATAGTCTTGTTTTTCAATGATTTGAATAGTTTCAGAAGTAGGCCTCTGTGATTTACAGACTGACCATATTAAGTATGATCAGTGCTCAAGCCACCTCTCCACCAAAGTTAGGAACAAGGAGGGCCAGGCAATGGCTGCTGATGACTCAGCAGATAGACCTGTAGGTTTCCCCAAACCCCACATCCTTAGTTCATAAGGATGGTGAGGTTGCAGTGACCAAAGGAACTGACAGGTTTTAGCGGGACTTGAACCCCTGTCTGGCAATTACCAGGCAAGGACAATACCATGAAACCACTATGACCCATCTGATAGGGCTGCCTTCATCTCTGTTCGCTGTCACATCTTTTGGCGACATTTTTTGTTCTTTGGTCGACCATTTATAATCAGTTGGTGTGCAGTGTCATTGGGCTTTACTGCTGCTACTTGTTGTGGAGGTTTATTCTAGAAATTGAGTTTATGGGCAATTGACCATGATTTTTACTATTTTGAGTCATATCCAGGTTTTGTAGGAGGTCATGCCATCGTTGCTGACTCTCTTGGCTCAGTAGTGTTGAAATATTTTCTCTAATTTCAGTAGTGTCTAAGCTGAATGTGTTTTCATTGTATGAGAAGGTGTAATTTTTATACAGTTCTTGAATTTGGTCAATCATTCCAGGAATATATTCCTTTCTGCAGCCTCAAGGTGTATTCTGTTGGACTGATTTCCATACTAGTTTGACCAATTCATCATAATGACTTGGTCCAGGTGGTATGATGTCAGTATGTTGTTAAATAATTTTAGGAATGGCTGTCCATTTTCCTTTCCTCAAGGTATATTTTGATAGCTTCGGTCTTATTACTTTGTTGAATTCTATTTGCACTGGGCGATGTTTTGACCTTGGTAAGGGCTCTACAACTGATTGAGTAAGGAGATTGGAGCCTGGGGGATTGACGAATGCAGGGTCTGGGTTGTATCCCCTCCTCCATCTTCAGCTGGTGAAGGTTGAAGGTTTTTTGTGGTCATGTAGTAGTTCAAGGTTATTGCTCAGAGCCCATGATATTAAGTTTTCTCCATGTACACCTTTGTCCTCATATCTCCACTTTCTACTGTGGCTACCAAAGTCCCTAGTGATTAAATTATTTTTTTCTGGTAGGTCTAAGGTAGGGGGCCACTCAAATGCTTCAATAGGAGGTTTGTATATTGAAATTATGTTCAAGTGTTCTGTTTCTACCTTAAGGATTTCATTTGGGCCATTTTCAATTTTAGTAGTGCTCATTACTAATGACTTGTCTTGACAAAGATAGCACTTCTATAAGTTTGGCCAGCAGTATCAATAGCTAGGTGCATTCCTGGAAAAGTTGGTTGTTTGTTCATTGTTGGATTTCTAATTTGGCTGTAGTCATTGTCAGTGGGCTGAGGGTTTATCCTTTTACCACCAATTGTCTTGCACTAGTTTGGGCTGTATTGGTGTGGGTGTTTGGATTGGTCTCTGCGGATTGACAGGGTCACGACGTGAACGTTCCTAACTTAACCCTTGCGTTATTGCTGATGGGATACGTTAAAGGTTAGTTATGTGTCACTAGCGCTATTATGAAAATTACTGTTTTCTTTGCTATTGCTGATAGGATACTTAAAGTTGGTTATGTGTCACTAGCGTTACTATAAAGATTACTGTATTCTTTGCTATTGCTGATGAGATACATTGAAGATTGGTTATGTGTCACTAAGCTACTAGAAAAAATTACTGTTTTCTTCACTATTGCTGTTGGGATACCTAAAGGTTGGTTATATGTCACTAGCGCTGCTATAAAAATTAAAATTTTTCTTCACTATTGCTAATGGGATAAATTAAAATTTGGTTACACTCGCGCCACTATAAAAAATTACTTTTTTCTTCGCTATTGCTGATGGGATACTTTAAAGTTTGGTTATGTATCACTAGCGCTACTGTGAAAAAAACAATTTTTTTTTTCTTCGCTATTGCTTATGGGATATGTTAAAGTTTGGTTATGTGTCACTAGCACTATCATAGCTAAATATGTTTTTTCTTAATCTTGACTTGCGGGCAAATAGCCACTGATCATTTATATTGGTTACCAACGTTAGTGTGAGTGGAGGGTGCAGTATGATTACTGCTGTCAAATGTGTGAGGAAAGAGGAGAATGTGCAAGGAAGATACCAGACTATTCTTAGAAATTAGATCATATGAATTGATAATCATCTTCTATAGGTTTATTAAAATCAATATGTTTACACCTGTGGCATTTTAGTTTCAATTGAATTAGGCTTTTCATTTGTAAAATGTAATGTACTCTATTAATTAAGATATTTTTATATTCTACTGATTTCTAGGAAATATATGTAACATAGAATTTGACTGTATGATCGTAATTCCATTGAGTAACTCTCGTTGTATAAAAGATTGTGTAAAATCTGATTGTTTGCGTCGATGACAATTGATTGATACTGTGTCGCCTTTTTTATTTGGACGTTTTTATGTATCTGTCGCAGAGATTTTCATGATATTAGATAGTGAGTGAGAAAATTTTAATCTTTGCCCTCTCATGATGAGGAAGGTTAGCTCAATGAGCTAATGACCATTGATCTTGATTACACATTCATTGGAACTTATTGTTAAATTCCCCTCCCTCGCGGCGCATGCTCCAATGTAGCACAGTTCTGATTTTTAATGCCATTAATTATTCTCAATTCTAGATCTATGTTTCTATTCGTAGCCTTCTGTTGAGGTAAAAGTTAATACCAAATATTTATTGCTGCTGGATATAACCTTTCAGTAATTTGACAGATCCATAGTTAATTGGTTATCAGGTTCTAATATCGGAAAACAAAATAATCCTCGAAAACACACACACATATACACACAAAACATTAGTCTTCCGCTAATGTAGACAACAGTCCCTTTGCAAGGTAACGATTTTAAATTTTCGTTCCTATTATTTCCGTGCCGGGCACTAACTGATATTTTCCTGATGAACAAATCCCATGTTGGTCTCGTTAAACTTCGGGTAATATTATAGCCGTAGCATTATTATTATTATTATTATTATTATTATTATTATAAAAGCTAAGCTATAACCTTAGTTGGAAAAGCAAAATGATATAAGCCCAAGAGCTCCAACAGGGAAAAATAGCCCAGTGAGGAAAGGAAACAAGGAAATAAATAAACTACAAGATAAGTAATAAACAATAAAAATAAAATATTATAAGAATAGTACAATATCAAATTAGATCTTCCATATGATGTATAAACTATAAAAACTTAAAAAAACAAGAGAGAGAGAGAGAGAGAGAGAGAGAGAGAGAGAGAGAGAGAGAGAGAGAGAGAGAGAGAGAGAGAAATGTACCCTGGGGCAACAGAATTCTAATCCAAGACAGTAGAAGGACATGGTACAGAGGCTAGAGAACCATAGTTTGATTTTGAGTGTTCTCCTAGATCTGTTACCATAGCTAAAAATTCTCTTTTACCTTACCATGAGGAAAGTAGCCACTGAACAATTACAATGTAGTAGTTAACCTATGATCTAAGAAGAATTGTTTGGTAATCTCAAGTGTTGTTATGTGTATGAGGACAAGGGAAGTCTTTGGAAAGAATAGGCCAGACTATTCGGTGTATGTGTAGGCAATGACAAAATGAAGCGTAACCAGAGAGAGGGATCCAAAGTAGTACTGTCTGGCCAGTCAAAGGACCCAGTAACTCCAGTGGTAGCATTCTCAACGGGTGGCTGGTGCCCTGGCCAGCCTACTACCTACAATAATAATGATATTGATAACAAATTAGCAAAATCTCGTCGCCGTAAAGAACAGAACTAGGTTATAAGCAACACTACTGCAGTATATTAGTTTGTTGCGTACGGCGGAGAAAGATAGATATAGTTCTGAAGACAATATTTCGGTCGTCAGATGTATCAGCCTTGTTCCACCGTAGAACTTTAATGGTTTCTCTACTAGAAGTTCTTTCGTCGTTGGTTACGTTTTGCTTTTACTCCGACTCAGAGCAGAGGGAAAAGAAAGGAGGGTAGTAGTGGCCCGAGGCTTGGGGTTGAAGGGAGGGCATTGGTATGGGACCATTTAAGCAAATGATCTGGGCGGTATCTCATCTTTCAGTTTTAATTGGTTTCCCCGAAAGATTTGTTTTTTAACACCGTTTCCTTATGGAGCTGGGATTTTTTTTTTTTTTTTTTTTTTTTTTTTTTTGTCAGGGTTTGGTTGTTTTACGATTTAAGAGCATTCTTGGCTCATGGAGAAATGTCAATATTCGTAAGAATCATATTTTATACAATGGGAATTCAGTCATATTTTGTTCGAAGATGTTCATTGTTATTGATAGATTTGATAATTCGAAGCATATGTACACTGGATCATTCATAAATGATCTAGTGTACCTATGTTTGTACTAAATATCTATATATCTATTATGCAATTTGATAAATGATTTAGAATTCCCCGATGGTGTTATAGCGTCAGCTGCTGTTATATGTGGTAATAGAAAAGAGGAAATTTTAGTGTGAGGAACTGAATAATATAGTGAAAGGTTAAAGAGGAATCTTATTTTGACGTATAACTGTATGGCAAGAAAAGAATATTTACAGGTATACTCTACAGTAGGACGGATAAAGTAGTCGAGAAGAATTTGGAAGACAATAAAATGCAAACCACGCAATTAAAGGGGAGACTATAAGCTGCAGCTTTAGTGTAGAGAATTAAAGTTGTTCTGAGAAGAATCGATCATAGTCAATACTGTAAAAATAAGAAGTTAATTTTTGCAGATTTTTTTTTTTTAATGGCTATTTGATATGCGCCTATAGTTTTGATACATTACATATCTCCACAATTGTCATAGTTCGTTGCCATTTATTTACCTCAATATGTAACTTAATCCTAATCATTTTACATATGTTTTACATATCCTTTATTTTTTGTATACGTGTAATTTTCATTACTCCCACGTCCTTAGGATGTAAGCATTACTTCGAATACGTAATACTCACTTTTTCGTTTCTTCATATATGTTGATTTTATGCATCTTTCATATAGATAGAAAAAAATTTGTTTAAACATTTGTCCACACCTGTTCAGTGAAACCGTTCATCGTGCAGTAAATCCCCTTTATCATGAACACGGATTTCTAGCGTAGGAAACCATGTTGAAAATTAGAAAAAAATTCGGGTAGAGTAGCTTCTTTCTTTGTATTGCTGGTATTCATAAGAAAAAGAACTAAAATTCGGCATTTCTTTTGTTCATACTTGAGGTCGAACTTCTTGTGTCTATACTGTTGCACCATAAAGTCATTGATCTCTCTCTCTCTCTCTCTCTCTCCCCGAGTAGTCGCCAAACAATTATGCATTATTGCTGAACCAAAGGTCATGAACCCCTTTCACCAGTCGTGCTTGACTTAGGTTATTCTAATAATTTTCGTTGTTAATAGTCTTTTATGTTGGGTGTTAGAATAAACGGTGCTTGATCAGCTTAGTACCGGTAATCAGAATTTTTGAAAAGTTATACGTTTTGTCGAACAGTGCCATAAATTGCAATAGTGTGAGTTCGATCATTTAGAATGATCAGATATTTTCTTTGGCGTTACCGAAGGCATCTCTGCATTTCTTCGTATATTTATTAAGGGAGAGAACCTTCATCTAATTTTGTGGATTCACAATAGAAGGGAAATGATAAAAGCGACGATCGGTGTTCAACTTTCTAAGATCGCCTTTGTGGGGCCAGGTAGAAAAATCAGTGTCAGATCGACAGGCATGTAAGCATGCAGGTTTATGCAAGGCCTTTTAAAATGATTCCCTGGACCTTTAGACCTCGCGAGTCAAGGAAAGGTTTGTTTCTTAAGTACATCTGTTTACTTTATTCTTTTTCATTTCCGATTGTATTTAATCCTTCCCAAATATATAGATTTCTTTTTCTTCAGTGTTTGCATTATATAGTGATTAAAATGAATATTGCAGTTTAAGAGATTCACTTCTTATCTGTTGGAAAAAAAGGGAGTTGTTACTGATTTTGTTTTTGTATAGTCAAACTCATTTATCTTTTGAAGAAGAAAGTTGTTATTAATTTTGTTTTTATATAGTCAAATTAACTTCTTATCTTTCGAAGGAAAAAAAAATTGTTAAGAATTTTCTTTTCATATATCTTTCATCAATACATAAATCATTAGCTTGCTTTAAAGCTTATTCATACACAAACAAACTCAGACTCTCTGTCTGTCTCTCTCTCTCTCTCTCTCTCTCTCTCTCTCTCTCTCTCTCTCTCTCTCTCTCTCTCTCTCTCTCAGATGAAGCTCAGGTAATATCTGGCATGCCACAAGGTACGGTATTAGCTGCACTGCTGTTTGTTATTATGATCTCAGACATAGACTGTGATGTTGAAAACTCTGTAGTGAGAAGTTTCGCCGATGACACAAGAATAAGTAGAGAAATTACTTGTGATGAAGATTGGAACTCACTACAAAGAGATCTAAACAAAATATATGAATGGGCGGAGATAAATAGGATGGTATTTAACTCCGATAAATTCGAATCAATAAATTATGGAGACAGAGAAGGAATGGTATATGCATACAAGGGACCTAATAACGAGACAATCACAAACAAGGAAGCAATTAAAGACCTTGGTGTAATGTTAAATAGGAATATGTTATGCAACGACCAAATAGCAACACTGTTGGCTAAATGTAAAGCAAAAATGGGAATGTTATTCAGACACTTTAAAACAAGAAAAGCTGAACACATGATTATGCTTTACAAAACTTATGTTCGTAGTACACTCGAGTACTGCAATGTAATATGGTACCCACACTACCAAAAGGATATTGCACAAATAGAGTGTACAAAGGTCCTATACTGCTAGATTAGAAGAAGTTAAGGACCTTGACTACTGGGGAAGATTGCAATTTTTAAAACTATACAGTCTAGAAAGGAGAAGAGAACGCTACATGATAATACGAGCATGGAAGCAAATAGAAGGAATTACTGAAAACATCATGAAGCTAAAAATATCAGAAAGAGCAAGCCGAGGTAGATTAATAGTGCCAAAAAATATACCAGGAAAACTAAGGAAGGCGCACAGGACATTAATCCACTACGCACCAGTATCAATAATGCAGCGACTATTTAATGTGCTGCCAGCTCATCTAAGAAACATATCAGGAGTGAGCGTAGATGTGTTTAAGAATAAGCTCGATAAATACCTAAGATGCATCCCAGACCGTCCAAGACTGGAAGATGCAAAATACACTGGAAGATGCATTAGCAACTCTCTGGTGGATATACGAGGTGCCTCACACTGAGGGACCTGGGGGAACCCAAACATAAAATAAAAAATAAGGTAAGGCTCTCTCTCTCTCTTTGTTGATATATGATTTTCTTCATAAAGTATCAAGACGATTATGCGAGAACCAGGCTTATGACAGCACTTGCACTCATAATTCATCCACAAATTTGCTAATACAGTTAAAATTTCTGCTAATACAATCAATAAAATTTTGTTTCTTAAAGTACCAAGAAAATTATATCAGAACACTGCTTATGATAATACACACATTTCTTGGACATAAAAAAGTATTTTCTTTTCTACCAGCAATTTGTCGAAAGTAGGAATTTTTCCCATTGCGGAAGTCACAAATTGTTCTTCGTTGTACATTTTCATCATAAAAATCAGTCAGGCACTTTCTGTCTTTTCTTTCACTGAAACATTGGAGATTTTAATACATTTTCGGTCTCATGCATGCTTGCTGAGTCTGCGATTAGTCATTTCTGACACTTTTGTTGCTTCAGTATATATATATATATATATATATATATATATATATATATATATATATATATATATATATATATATATATATACATATATATACACACACACACACACACATATATATATATATATATATATATAATATATATATATATATATATATATATATATATATATATATATATATATATATATATATATATATATTTTGATAACCTTCGATAAATCAGTTACAGAACCTCGTTGTTTTTTTGTAAAATTTAGTATTTCAGGACTCTCCTTTAGGTCTCACAGTGGCTGCCTGAGAGCGAAAATTCTTTAATATGACCCCTAATTAGATTCAGGTTTGACAACGCCGGGAAAGAAATATGTTGCATCTTCATTTATATTAATGAAACTTAGGTTTTAACCAAGAATACACGAAGTAAGATATATTCAAAATGTCCTTGGGTAACAAAGCACGACGTTTCAAGAAATGAAAACTATCGAAATAGACTCCATGAAGTTATTGTGATTACCAAACATGAAAATTGGCAGGTGTATGATATCTCTACCAGCCACTCCACATCGTCCTTAGAAAAAGGTAAATGAAGTATTGTACTTGATATTCTTGGGCAAGGATGGCTGTTAATGCTTAGAGCAGCGGGAAGGGCTGATAGGGGACGGCACCCACTGATGCCACATCTCCGCAGATCAACGGCTCACCTTTCTGCAACCCCACTCTACCTCCTTACCCTCCGGTTCTGTCTTTCGTTGTCTTTCGCTGCTTCTACGTAAGTTGGTGTATTTCCGAATTGGATTCGAAATTATAACTTTTGTTCTAATCCCCTAGTGAGGTAAAATTCAAGGCGCGTTTTCTGTATAAAGGTTTCCCTCCATCTTAGGATGGCATACGATCGGGGAATCCCCCACTACACACACTTAACACGCTCTCGTCGGCTCGTGATGAACCGTTCCCCTGCTTCAAGCTTGCCATATGGCAAGCTAAGGCAGTTATCTACAATGTGAACAGGTACTTCTCGGAAAAATGCAAAGAGAGAGAGAGAGAGAGAGAGAGAGAGAGAGAGAGAGAGAGAGAGAGAGAGAATTACAAGGATTTTGGATGTCTCGAAGACATTTTAGTACATCTGCGGAGACTCCATTTGCTCTTTGGTAGAACGATTTAGTTTAATCATTTAGAGAGTTCTTATGATCTTGTCTAACTTATTCTTGAACTCGTTTACCGTATTACTGTTTACTACATCTGCTGGAAGTCTAATCCAAGTATTTACTATTTTTCATGTAAAGAAATTGGCACAGAGTGGTGTTGTATCTTTTCAATTCCAATTAGTATCCTTTACCCCTGGACTGATTTGTGCTAAGCGTGAATAGGTTTTTTTAATCTACATTTGTTATTCCTTTAAGAATTTCAAGTGCTTCTATCAACTGTCCCCTTAGTCGTCGAGTTTGTAGATCAAATAAGTTCAAACGTTCCATCCTCAGTCTATATCCAACTTGCCTTAGTGTTGGAACTAGTTTGGTGACCTTAGCTTGTACTG